>NW_027526445.1:115174461-115431961 GCF_048455015.1 Haemaphysalis longicornis
CGAGGCTCTTGGTGTCGCAGCAATTCCACGCGGACGATGCGCCGGATAGTTTCAGCGAAGTCCGGTGGTGGGGTCACATCAACGCTTGCCACAGTAGTTACATTAGGCAAGCGACTGAACTTTGGCGTAATACGACGCTTCTTCAACGTCTCAAAGGAGCGAAAGTGCTGGACAACGTCTGACGCCGATTCCAACTTTTCACGCCCTATTAAAAATTTGTAGACGTCTTCAGCGATCCCCTTTAATTAGTGACCCACTTTATCATCCTCAGAAATTTGCGAGTCGACGAGTCTGCAGAGCTTTAGCACCTCTTCAATGTAGGTGTTGCATGTCTCGCCTGGGACTTGGGCGCGATGGAGCAACGTCTGTTCAGCCTGCTTCTTCTTTCCGACGGAGTCGCCAAAGCAGGTTGAAATTTCTTCGACGAAACGGTCCCAGGTTGTGAGCTTGCTTTCGTTGTTCTCAAACCTGGTCAGGGCAGTCTCATCTAGCGAGGACACGACGTTCGAGAGTTGTGCAGCGGTATCCCAGCGGTTGTACCGGCTCACTCGCCGATAGTGCGTCAGCCATTCCTCAACGTCTTCATCGGCGTTTCCAGTGAACATTCGGGGCTCTCGCGGGGGATGCCAGCCAGGCGTGGGGGCCGGCACAGTGTTCCCACCTTGAGGCATCGTAGGAAACAGCGGTGGCAGACCTGCGACACGTCGGCTGCGGCGGAAATCCTGGAGGTAAACTGTTACGAGATGGATTTATTTACAGTGAGGTCGGACGGTGTAGGACGAGCGTAGATGGTAGAGCGGTCCGTGATTGGTCCGTGAGCGTAGATGGTAGAGCGGTCACTCCAGCTTATATAGTGCAATAATTATTAAAAGTAAACTGAGCAGGCGATAAGAGAAGCCAGTAGATGGGTAAGGAGGTGACGAGTGTGCGGAAAAATACAAGGGGAGTGTTTAAAATGGCGCCCTTTTGAGATTGCGTTTCGAATTGATCGAACGGGTGGTGACGGGCTAGCATCTCCACAAACCCCACTCCACAAAGCCAGGGCACATTTCGTTAGCTTCCTCTTCTTAATTTCTGAAGCGAAAAGTGGTCGCTTTTGCATGCGTCCCTGAAGAAACCGACAAAAAGAACGCGCAGGAGCTTAGATACAACAATGCGCGCTGCGAGATCCCGACATGATTCTTTGTTCCTTTTAAATGCGAATGCATTTATTAGCCGGGGGTTGTCTTGCTCCGTTGGCCGGCGTGCGCCTGCATTCCTCCAGCGCGAGCGCACGTGAGCGCGCGCCTCGTAGTTCTGCCTTCGTCGTCGTCGTCGTCGTAAATGCGAATGCATTTCTTAGTCGGGAGTTGTCGTGCTCCGTCGGCGTGCGCCCGCAGGTGTTAGCTCTCCGCGCTCCTCCTCGCCCCTAGCAACAGCTGTGGCGCGCCTAGCAACCGGAGCAGGTGGTAGCTCGGGCGGGAGTAGCGGAGAGTGAGTGGAGAGGAGGAGTGCGCTCGGGCGTGTGAGGGCGCTCGCATCGCGGAGCTCGGCGGGAGAGAGAGCTCGCGCGCGGGGCGGGCGTGTTGCGCGGGTCTCTCTCTCCTCTCCGCGTACCCTCTCTCCGCTCACTGCGCTCGGAAAATGTATATAAATGCAGTGGAGCGCACGCCTCTCTCCGTTACTGCTTGCCGCAGCGCACTCATTGGTGCACCCAGTGCATTCGCATTTCCGCACGATTCCCTTCGGGGAGGTGGGGGGAGTTTTTGCTTAGCTGGTAAGTGCGTGTGCTATGGTGCTGAGGCCAACTTTAAAGACGCTCGGTGTGTGTGCGTGTGCGCGTGTGTGTGTGCGTGCGTGCGTGCGCGCGTGCGTGTGTGTGTGTGTGCGCGCGCGCGTGTGCGTGTGTGCGTGTGTGTGCGCGTGTGCGTGTGCGTGCGTGCGAGTGTGTATGTGTGCGCGTGTGTGTGCGTGTCTGTGGGGTGGGTGCGTGTCTGTGTGTATGTCTGCCAAATACAACGATTACGAAGAAATTTCATCCTGGTTGCAGTCAAGACATGAAAGAAGGACGGACGCATCAGAACCTGGAGACTTTGGTGTCACCATAAACCCAGTGGCAACAGTGGAGCAGTATCCCAACCCAAGGATAGAGGACCTGTGGAACATGCTTGCTGGACGTGAAGAATTCACTAAAGTGGACTTGCGTGACGCATACCAGAAAGTTGTCCTTGACGAGGCCTCTAGGAAGTACGTCACCATTTCGACGCCCATGAGGTTGTTTCAGCACACCCGGTTGCCTTTCAGTGTCTCATCTGCTCCTGCCATATTTCAGCATCAGATGGAGAACTTACTCAGAGGACTGCCTCATGTAGCAGTGTATTTTGATGACATTCTTGTAACCGGTACGAATGATGCTGAGCCCCTTCGCAACATATACGTGCTGTGCTCAAGTTCAAAGCTGGGCTCAAATCTGGAAAAATGCCACTTCCGTATGCCTCAAGTCGAGTACCTTAGGAAAATCTTCAGCAATGAAGTCTTTTCCCAAAAACTTGACAAGGTGACAGCCATTCTGCATGTTTTTGTACCACAAAACTTCAAGAAACTTAGAGTTTCCTAGGACTTGTCAACTTCAAAAGGCGCTTCTTGCCCAATCTTTCTTCTCTGCTCCTTCCACTGCACTTGCTTCTTTGTGATGAAAAGAAGTGGGAGGGGGGACAGAACCAGCAAGATGCATTCACAGGCTGAAAGCATCTGGTGACTTCGGCTCCAATTCTCGTGCATTTCAACCCTACTATGCCGGCCGGTGTGTTTCAGCTGCGATACGTCGCCTTATGGTATAGGTGTTGTCCTGGAACGCAAGGATGCTGCTTTTGCTTGGAGGATCCGGTCAAAGCAGAGCAAAAGTACAGTAAACTCGACAAGGAGGCACTGGCTTTAGTGTTTGGTGTGGATCGTTTCCACCAGTACTTGTGGGGCGTACCATTTCAAACAGACACTGGCAACCAACCCCTTCTTGGACTGTTAGGTGCCAACAAGCCTGTTCCCGTGTAAGATTCACTTCGAATGGTCAGGTGGGCTCTAAAGCTCTCTGCTTAGAAGTGCGAGTTTATTGTTACAAGCATGGCAAAGAGCCCGGTTATGGCGATGCTGCCACTGACCAATGACAGCCAAGAATTTTCTTACGCTCAGATGCTGAGCCCAGAATTACGCCCGTATTACAAGGGTATCATCTTTTTTTTTTTTTTTTTTAATGCGATACATTGCCCTACGGCATAACAGGGAGGTTTAAAGGTACAACATTGCACCAGTTGCACGCAGAAAGCCAAGAAGAGACCGGTACTGGGGTCCCCACATCCAACGCTTAAGATCGGGGGGTCTCCCAGGATGGAGCCCTGTGCCTCGGAGGTGTTGGATTCTGGCGTTTCTAAGACCTGAACAAGTCCACAACAGGTGTTCAACGTCAGCTTCTGGCGCATGAGTCACACAGAAGGGGCAGGTGTCCGCAAACGGGGCGTGGTATCGGGCAGGCCAAACGTGAGTAACTGCTGGGGATAACGCCACCCCAACTCGAAGCCTCCGCAGCAGCTCCGAAGCCTCCGAGCGAGCCCACTGGGGAGGTCAGTTCCACGCGGTGGAAGTAAAGCACGCGTGGCACGGCGGAGGTTCTTCTAGGGTAGATACTCGAAGTAGTCGTAGTGGCCGTGGGAGGTCTCTTCGGAGGCAGGCGCGATCTGCCACAGTGTGGGCAGGAAGCGTGTCCCGGCGAATCCATGAAACGCGGACAGGGCATGGATAACTGTCCATAATCTCGTGAATGCGTGCGGCCAGGCTTGCACACGCGACGCAAATCCCGAATCGCTGCCGTTGAGTCCGTTGTCCCCAGTTGTGAAACTGCCCTCGAAAGCGAAACTGCAGGCTAATCGGTATTCACTTAGGCGCCGATTTTGGCAATAAGCATGTATAAGTATTTAGGCAGAAACGCCAAAATAGTCATTTATTGGCACCATTAAAAACATACTATATCAAAGTGGGACGACAAGAGCGCAAGCAACAAAATAGGCATTTGCCTAAAATCCGTTTTGCCTAAAATCCATTTTGCCTAAATAGGCTTGCCTAAAATCCCAGGAGCTGTTGGTTACAGTGTACCAACAAACCGTTCAGTACACCCTTCTGTATTTGACGAACGGTGCGTGGACGTGCTTCAGTACTTGTTTACTTATTCAGCAAATAACGCAGCTCATCGAACAAAGGCCGAATAACTAAGACACGAATGATCCTTCAGTTAAAACAAGATTGCATTAAGCCCTAATGTCCCTTCAAGCTAGGTGCCACGTTCTTCCTTCAGCCTCCCCTCCGCCCCCGTCCCGCTTTAAGGTCCGAGGAATATATGGTCACTTTAACATTTTGCCAATACATGAGGTTAGCGAGATGGGTCCTAAAACTGAAACGAAACAGACGAAAGTCGCGCGCCGACCGTTTATCATTGTTGAGTAATTCAACAAAAAGTATTTTCCTGTTTACCATTGCCAAGTATGTTAATATGAATACGTGATTATTTATATTGAGTAATTTTAGGTGCTTTTGTGCTGAATGTAAACTTAAAATTTCAGAGTTCTTTTTTTTTTTTTGTACGAACGATGAACTGCCCCAAAACAGGCCGAAACTGCATGCATGGTTGGTGTCATGGCTGCCTCCATCAGAATTACGGCTGCGAGATATCTACCCCGCTTTCGGTAAGGATTTTCAACTTACGTCCAAAATGTAACCTCTGATCGAGTAAACAGAAAACAAATTCGGCACATTTCAGATGTTCTCAGTATTTTCCGGTGTGTTACGTTCAGTGCACGGTTCTCTTTTTCGGTGTTCACTGTGTAACCTTCACGCCGTGTAGCTCATTGATTGGGTTTCGCGTGCAGACTCCGGCCCACCGGCGTCAGCGGTGCTGTTCGAGCGCTGTCGGTCAACGGATCGGACCAACATGGAGCAAACTACGGCTGTTCACTCTGCGGATCGCGTTCACTCAGCACGTCGCATTGGCGTTGGGCGAAGAAAGCGGAGAAACCATTCGTAAGTCTGGCACGCTGATTGCTTCGCGTTCGTCGTGTTTTGGCCGCGGGTTTCCATGCGAAGGCCACTAATAGTTCGTGCAGCCATCCGACTGGTTCATATCATGCACGGAAGGAACAATTTAGATGCTGCTGCTGAGCGGAATGTTAATGTCGCTCCAAATGCACTTGTAGTCTATTCTGTTTTAACTCTTTGCAGTCTGGACCTTTCACCCAATATGCGGTCGCTATGCTCCGCAGCTATTTTGCCAGTCTATGGCGCCGCGAAGGAAAACGCGGTGCGCAAGAAAAGCTCACAGGATATTTAGTTTTTCTTTTGCGTTCTGCTTGCAACTCCTTTACCAATATTTGAGCAGCGTGTGAAACCGCTCGAAGCATTTTTCTGGGGGCAGGCCAGGGTTTTTACCGCTGGTCAAACACCGTTTACCTCCTGCTTTGTTTTTCTGTCGCTGCAAACAGCACAGTCCTTGTTGCTTCGGCCTGGGAGCTTGTAGATAAAATGGTTCATCCCAAATAGCCTTTCCTCGCACTCCATACGTGCAGACGGGCCCCGCATTTTCGCTCGAGCCCTCAGATCACCCACCAGCTGTTGGATGAGGTTGCGGTGGTACTGCGGGTTACCCTTATCTTCGCCATGATTGTACAGCTCTGTGCGCTCCTCGGAATAAAACTATGGCAGTGGCTATTTTGCCGGTAGCCGGCAGATTAGCCTGGGAGAAAAGTAGCCGGCAGTCCCTTCCCATTGGCTGGCCCAGACCACGTGATTATCCTGCTGGCACATTTCTATGGGGGCTATTTTGCCGGATGCCGGCACATTTTCACAGTTGCTTTTTTGCCAGCAGCCGGCACATTAGCTCGGGAGAAAAGTTGCCGGGAATTCCCCGGCAATGCTGCCCCTGGGCGCCAATGCTGCGGCAGAAGGAGATGTCAACTTCTGCCGCAGCATTGGCGCCCAGGGGCAGCATTAAACGCTAACGTTAAAGGACGCTAACGTTTAACGTCCCACCCCTACCCGCCGCGGTGGCTCAGTGGCTAAGGCGTTGCGCTGCTGAGCACGAGGTCGCGGGTTCGATTCCCAGCCGCGGCGGCCGCTTTTCTGATGGAGGCGAAAAGCAAAAACGCCCGTGTGTACGAGATTTCGGCGCACGTTGAAGATCCCCAGGTGGTCAAAATTAATCCGGAGCCCTTTACTACGGCGCGCCTCATCGCCTGCGTTGCGTCGGCGCGTTAAACCCCCACAATCAATCAAATCAATCAGTTTAACGTCCCCAACGTTAAAGGAGATGTCAACTTTAATGTTGGGGACAAGTTTTCGAGCTTTGCTGAGCTCAAGGAGAAGATTGATTTGTACTGTTCAGTGAATTACGTCACGTTATAGATACGAGTCGGCAAGATTGCGGCGGGCACGTAGAACTTTGACTCAGCCCGACGCGAACTTTGACACCTTGATTACAGACACTTTGATTTGTGCTTGTTGTAATACCACTTGCCGTGTGTGCGTATCAGCAAGCAGCCGAGAGCTAACATTTGGCAGTGTAGTGATTGTGTATAAGTCACCGTTTTTAATCTGTCTGATTGTGTTTGGTATACGAATGCAAAATTAGATGTTTTTTGGACGTCTGCCTGCTTTGCATAATTTCATGCAGAAATATTGTTTTTACTGAAGTTCGTGTTTAAAATTTCATAGCACTGAAATAAACAGTGGCGAATTCTAGCCATGCAATCTTGATTTTTCGGCTGATCATTTCTTTACTGTGCGACTTTGCTTGAAGTTCGACAAAGGAAACACCAAGGAACATTCACTGTCTGTAATCAAAGTGTGAAAGTTCGTGTCGGCTGAGTCAAAGTTCGACATGCCCACCGCAATCTTGCCGACTCGTTTCTATAACTTGACGTAATTCACTGAACGGTACCAACCAATCTTTTCTCCTCAAGCTCGGCAAAGCTCGAAAACTTGTCCCCAACGTTAAAGCAGGTTAAAGTTGACATCTCGGGCTGCTGCAGCATTGGCGCCAGGGGCAGCATTGCCGGGGAATTGCCGGCAACTTTTCTCCCGGGCTAATGTGCCGGCTGAGGGCAAAATAGCCACTACCTCTAGACAACAAAAACCTCTAGATGCCAGAAAAAAAGCTTTTCTGGCAACCATTTCATTGTCTTTCAACAAGATGTGTAGCTCACAGAGTAATGATCCGCACAGTACTGTCTCCGCTGCCGCCGTGGTCTTCATCACTTGCCCCTGTCGAATTACTGTCATCATGTGTAGGCACGTAATTGTCTCTTCACTGAAGTCATCATCGCTTTCGCTAAGTGCGCCACCGTAAAACACATGCGATGAGTAAGCGGCCATGCTTCTGTGCGAACAGCACTTACATGAAAACGCCCCGGAATCCACAAGTCCCGTGCTGAACATTGTGCTGCACCCGAGTGCAAAATTTCACTTATCCCTTAAGATATGGCGCATCATGTTTGCAAAAAATGCATGCACAGTGCAGTGCAAAAAAAAAAACGTAAAGGTTAACGTTGGAGCACCCATGTCAGGCATGGTACGACAACGGACCACACTGCGTCAAAATTTCGTAAATGAACAGCGCGTCACGCTATGTTTCGCTGTCACTCTAGCCGTGCGCCTTGCAAATAGTATGCTGTTCCTTCTGTTCAATTTCTGCCCCGTTTGAGCTTGTTGTGCGTAACTCTCTGTTTAGAAAAAGTGAATCTCGCAAAACATGTTCTGTTACCTTATCCTTTCGCTGGCGCATGTGGTCTGCAGGTACCGTCGAAGACGAAGCCGAAGAGTCCTGTTGTTCAAGTGTGGAAAAATATAACTCTTGCGGAGCTCGCCAAAGTTGTACAGCGACCAATAGGCAAGCTTTACCTACGTGCTCACTTTATTCCCTTTTTGCGCGGAAAACAAAAATGTGTTTCGACGATGTCATTGCCTGCGTGTTATTCCAGACGACATCTACGAGGCTATTCTTTACGTGGAGAATGCTGGCCAGTATGACGAAGACAACGCAGGTTGGTTTCCCCGAGACCTGTTCTTTACCATTCGTGATCTGTGGTGCTTTGTTTAACGGCTGGCTTATTCCTGGTGCATTTTGTTGTTGTTGTTGCTAATCTGAACATCTTCTTCTTATTCAGCCATCGATGACACTGATATCCTGTTCAAGATCCTCAAAAGGCTCGGCTTTCGGGGCCAAATAGTAGCCCCACCGGAACGGTTGTCGCCGAAAAAGGAATTTCAAGACGCAGTTAGAAGGTGCGCAAATGGAAGCCGAGGGCCAGACCCTATGGGACATTGGAAAACTTCTGGCAGGGTTGATTTCATATGCGGTCACTCATTCTTGACGTTTTTCTGCACACAGCCGATCACATGCGACCGTGTGAAAAATGAACCCCGCCTGGAGTTTTCTGGCATCTTGCAGTGTCTGTCTTTGAGCTCATTTATTTTATATCCAGAAAGTGTTGTCGGTGCAGTGTTTGCATCAAGTTTAGATGTTCTTTCTAGCCCTGCATTGTCGTACACCCAAATGCAATCCTACAAACGGTATTTAAGGTCTTATCAATGTTCATTCCAGCTCCCTCTCTCAAATGAAACTGAAACTATGTGTGTAAAAACAGACATGTTTTTTTTTTTTTTGCCATCAAGGCAAATAGTTGGATTGAACTTAGCAATATCATTTCAAGATATAAAAGCATGCTTGGTTGCTTCCTTTGAGATCACCTTGATTTCACAGGGGCCGCTGGAGGTGTGAAAACTTATGGCGGCAGTAAGATATTCTCCATTGTGACAGCAATATTCATGGCTCGAAATAAGACCTCAGAAGCCTTGAAAATGTCAGAATACTTTTCTCTAACATTTATTGACCATCTCGCAAGATGAATTGTTTTGTTTCGGATATTCTTGCTAAACTGTAAACATGCAGCGTTGTCGTTGTTGTTTTATGTGCGCAGGCCACCCGCCGAACCTAGTCAGCTGGCACCAAGGCCGCCAGTGATCACCATCATGGGACACGTCGATCACGGGAAGACCACCCTGCTGGACTCGCTTCGCAACACCAACGTTGTGGACCAGGAGTATGGTGGCATCACGCAACACATTGGTGCTTTCACCGGTAGGTTGCACAGCATTGTGTGGGGGTGGTGTTTCAAAGTCCCGTATTCCTCCAAAGTGAGTATGAAAGCTGTTGCGCGAGGCCTGCTGCCAATGAGGGCAGTTGCTCCTGGTACTGGTTGCCTACAAGAAAGTCAATCGATTTGGTTAACTAAAGCTGGTACCGTTGTCAGGAATTTTTAGCCTTTTCATAGTGCCTTGTGTTGCTCCTACAGCACCAGCTGTTACTGCTGCGTTATCACGAAATTGGCGACTGATAGCCGCAGGAAATGATCACCGATAGCTATGATATGGCACAGCAAATCGGCAAAGAAGCTCAAAATGCTTTTTTCATTTTTTGTCTATTTCACGCCTGTGCCAAACGTACACGAAAAATGACATTGAGTGTTAAATTAAGGCCTTAAGATACCGAATGACATTATTATGGAGGGCCGTGCTACATGCGAGAACAAAAAGGCATTAAAATGTGTTAGGCATGATGGGGATAATGAACAAAAAAAGAAATCCATTCATATTTTAGAATTGTTTAATGTAGTGAATAGCGTCTTCAAGGGTTAAAATGTTTTTTGCGGAAGAAAACTTTATGACAAATAGTGTTATTATAAACAATGGTGTGAGCCATTTCTAAAAGTGGCTTCAGCAGCTGCCGTCGCCTGCAAGCGGTAGCCAAATCCGGAAAATTTAAAATTACGAGTGACACGATGTTTTTTCTTTTGCCGCTGTTTTAGTGAACTTTGTCTTCTTCAGAACTTCACCACCAAGAAAGCAAAAAAAAATCGTCTTATTTCGAAGTTCAGCTACGCTTTCGCATCAACACTCTGGTGCTGAGAGTTTTGTTAATTTCAATTGGCGCTCATTACTTTCAAGAGTAGGCAGATTTAAGGCATTTGTGAAGGCGAATGGGTTGTGGTGAACTCTGTAAACCAAAAATGATATCAGAGCGAATGGCATTAGATTTTTTGCGTGTGTATCAGCGAATTAATGGCACCAAAACTTAGAGCATTACGCACTTAAAGGGACACTGAAGTGAATTTGTCAAGCTCCCGTTTTTGCTTGCACTGCGTAGACTGGCTCAAATTAGCACACTTTTCATCGTTTATCCGGTTGACAAATCGGTAATTATTTTACAAAGCGCGAAAGAAGAAAAACTACCATGCGCGGTTTGCGGCGGCCGCACCAACTAAGGCTGTGACGTTGGGAGGAGGGGCGCCGTGATTGGACGATGCCCAAGGTTAGCAATCACACAAGTTTCGGTTTCGGTTCTGTAAAACATAACCAATGGCTTTGTTGGATGGGCATTCTCAATATCTCAGTAATCATCGTACCGCGCTTCTGCCATGTTGTCGGCTGTAAAATGCACAAGATAAGCCTCCCAGGACGGCTTGTAGTCGTAGCATTCACTAGCCGAGACCTACGCAGTGCATGAACGCCCTCCGCGTACCCGCAGACGCCCAAATGTCATGCGCTTTTCCCCCATATTTGGAGCTTGCCTCCCTTATGCCTGTATCGTAAAAAGCGTGCTCGCACCAGGCCAAGGGTCTGTTCATTCTGGCCTGTGCCGACTGCCTGCAAGCAGTCGGTGCTTATGGCAACAGCACGCCAACGAGAACTCGCTAGCGCGCCAGTGCCAGCCTGCGCGCGTTTTGTGAACTAGTTCGTGTAGCCATGAACGTTGCGGCCCCAAAAAAGGTGAACTCAATACAGAAAACATCAGCGGAAAACAAAAAAGTTAACTTACAAAAAAAAAAAAAGCACGTACCCGCGGGGATTCGAACTCGTGACTCGCAAAACATCTGGAGTGAATTCCCAGCGCCCCAGACTGCTAGGCCACGGAGCGGGACGCGAATGAGTTACTAATATAGGGTATATATTGTACAACTAGTTTACACTTTTATTTAGTTTTGGCATTTCAAGCCGCTTAGGTGACTATTTGTTGTACTGCGATCGTGCAGTAAGCGTCGCCCGAGTTTCCACAGTAGCTCACGTCTAGCAATTGCATTTCGTAGACGGAAAAGCGTTCGCAGATGCGTAGTCGTGCTGCTGACCGCTGTGCTTGTTCGCCCAGCGCAAAAAAGTGCTTCCCGCGCCCTAGTTTTACGCTGTACGGTAAAAATATCAGTTGATTTTATTTGCTTAGTACCTATATTGACTTCGCTGACTCTTCTCCCGCCTTCAAGAGGCCTTATATTTTCCTACTGGCGTACCAGTCAGCGAAGCGTCGCATGTGCGCTTGTGCAGCGCTTGTGTGAAGCGACCTTGACTTGGAGCTAGATACAGTGTACAAACAAACCAAGTAAAGAAAGGCACATTCTTCCATTCACAAACGTGTCCTGGCTTCGTTTCAACTAAGCGAACGAATTGCGACCAAGCAATTTTTTTTAACCTCCTTGATTGCGACGACCCGCCGGCGGCCGGCGGACGAAACGCTGGGCCGACTGACTCTGTCGGCCGGGGAGCCGTGCAGTAGCGCAGCCAATTGCCAGCTCATCCCCTCCTGACGTCACACGAAAACGCCACAGAAAATGGGCGGGCGTAAAGAGAGGAGGACAGCGTTTTCGAATTAATTTTTCTACTAAATAAAATCGCGTAAACGCACCTAGAGTGGTCGAAACATGGCCTGGGGACTCCGGACTACAATTTGCACTAGTAATCCCGCAATGTTTACATATCACTTCAGTGTCCCTTTAATGCCATTTTTCGAGTACGTGTGGCACGGGTATTATTGAAGTTCACCCAACCTAGCAGCACAGCCTCACTGTTTACCTAGCTATTAGTTATCGAGGGTGCACTCATGTTTTCTTTTTAGTTGAAAGCCTTAATGTGTGAAAAACTAAAAACTCGCACTCTCATTGTCTTGTACTGAAAGGGGCTTCCGCTGTGACGAGTAAATAAAAAGCATCACCATCCGTTCCTAAAGAAAGTTGAGAGTGCGTGCAACCGTTGCTGAAAGGGCATCCAATCGATCGTCAAACCTTCAAACACCCAAATCGCAAATAAAAAACAAGCCCACGTGACAGTTTATCGCGTACGACGTAAATGCTTCTGCGAATTATCTAAATGTATACCGATACACGGATTATGAGATAAAGGTGTACCATATTGCTCCTTCTTCGCAATTGAGGCACGTACTGCCTTATCTATCTAGAACCGTTCCTGTTTTGCGATTTTCAAGTAACCGTTTTTGACACAATGCAATCCCGGTTTCATGCACGCGCTGTGTGTCCAAAAATCTTATCGGAGCCTCTCAGTCGACCCACCAGTCTACGGAGCAATGGGTTAGTTTTTTGACGGGACACCATTGGCCCCAATGAGAAAGGTCTCACTTTGAAAGCCAAATACGTTTCCGCGGAAATTGAACCCAGGTCTTCAAAGTAGGAGCTGAGTTCATTACCACTGTGCTACTTCAGAGCAAGTTGTCAGCTGTGGAACGAGAGCTAGCCGAGTGCACGTAGCTTTGACGTCATGGCGCGTGACAGGCGAATGTGATGATCCATGAACGGAGCAGGTGCATTCCCCCCGTGGAGAACTTTGATTCTGGAGAAGTCGGGCCGTTCCCGATGCTTTAAGTGCAAAATTTGGACGGGGAGCGAAGGAGGATGAAGGGCGTGTCCGTGTTGACCTTTTTCGCCTGTCATTCAGATATTGCAGTTTACATGCGCGGATTAGAATATCAAATTGCCATTGCGCCTTCAGACGTAATTTGCGCCAAAAGACGGAGAACCAAAAGTGAAGAAACAGATGAAAAAACGATTTGTGGCAGGAGAGAAGTCTTTGACAAGTACTGCCAGGCTTTCACCTTCAAAACACTTAAGGGGAGATGCTCTTCATAAACGCTTTTGTAGCGTAAGCTACACTGGCCGAGGTTGAGCAGTTTCACGTGGACCTTGAAGGACCGTTGTGCGCAAGCGCGAGGAGCATTGGATTGGATTGGATTGGATTGGATTGGAAATCCAATCCAGTTGTAGTACCGGTGTGTAGAGAATTGGGTCTGCGCATTCCAGAGGAGTGCCGTCATAGCCGTGGCCGGCGCATGCTCAGCTGTGCGCCTCCTTTGCGGAGTAGCCAAGTCTGACGCTGCGCCGGAGCCACTTGATAGCAGTTTCGCGTGGCTCCTAGAGAGCCGTGCTGCGCATGCGCGAGGAGCAGTGACTGGACTGGACTGGATTTCATTGGATTAGATTGAAAATCTTTTAAGCAGCAGTAAGCATGATAATCAGCTAATCCTAGACAACCAGGAAACCTACGAATAACCAGCTGAACCGTAGCTCACGCTACGTATATCCTGGCATAGCGGAGCTAAGCCACTGCTAATTTTTTATTTGCTATTATACCTACAGTTATAAAGCCTTGGTCATAGGTAGTCTTTTTAATGCTGATTCCAAATGTGTTCGTAGTTTTCATGTAGCTTTATTAGTTTTTGATTGAGACAGTCCTAAACAGTGCAATATAGGTCTTTTTATGAACATCTTTTTTCATAATAAATGTTTGTTTATAGCAGCCTGCAATAGCTCATTTTTCTGCTTAGGTAAGGTAGTATGTCAATAACTACAGACAATTTATTCGGATGATTCCTACATTTGTTAAAAAATTTAGCAACAGCAATAGTATCTATTTTGAGTGCTATGAGTCAGCATTCTAAATTTTTGCAAAGTATGTATAAGGGATACCGTATTTTCCGGTCTATGAGTCGCACCTTTTTATAAGTCGCACCGTCTCAAAATGACCGTTTTTCCGCAAAAAAATGTGTATAAGACGCACCAGTGTACAAGACGCACTTATTAATTAGGTAAACTCATAGAGGATCAGATCGTTAAAAAGTGCGGCGAAAGTACATGGTTGCGGCGGCCGCCGCCAGCTATGCACGCATCCCCCGGTAAGGAGAGCTAGACATGTGCATATACCGTCCAAAGTCTAGACAGAAATAACTTCTCAAAAATGGTTTATTGATACACACAGATGGCGTGTACCTACAGACGGCGTTTAGGCAGAACCATCAAAGTTTTCTTCCTTCGACTCGCTAACAAATAATTCAGCAACTTCAAGTAGAAGCTCCGCCGGCGCATTGCTGTCATCCTCCGACTCACTGATGTCTTCGCCCACATCGCCGCCACTCGCGGACGGGACCAGTCCAGTGTTTATGAACCCGGCTACAACTGTTTTTGTAGAAATGGAGTCTCAAGAGTTGGAGACCCATTTGGCCACCTCTCCAAACGTCGCGCGTCTCTTGCTGCGTTACTTGCGTGCTGTCGTAAATCACATAGAGTTTCATAGTGAGTATATTGTAAAAAACTCTATGGTAAATCAGTGCAACAAAGGTGTCATTGCGGACGAAAGTGGCGTGAACGGAAGCAGCCCAAAAATCGAAACTTTTCAGCAAGCTGTCATTTCAAAAATTGGCAGCACGTTTACCTCTTTCAGAGTACCTCTCTGTAATATAATTTATAAGCTGCATTTTGTTTTTGCAACTTAGTTTGATGTTACTTTGAATTTATTCTGAACTGTAGTTACTGTGCATGGCAGGAAGTGGCGTGCGGTTGTCGCAGGCAATTATCATTGTTTTTGACTAGAAAAAGCTGCAAATTCATTGGTTTAACGTCCCGAAGCGACATATGGGCTATGAGAAATGCTGTAGTGGTGGGCTTTGGATTCATTTAGACCATAGAGCTGTGTCTCTTAACGTGCGCTGGCTACGCGCGGCCACCGCGAGCCGTATTTATTCCATACATAAGTCGCACCAGTGGATAAGACGCACCAACGAAAATTTCAGAAAAAAAACTGCGACTTATACACCGGAAAATACGGTACTGAAAATGCATATAGATATCAACATCCTACACACCTTGAAGAGGCTATGTGTGAAATTTCATTTAAAACTGACCATTGGAAGTACTCAAAATGTGT
Source organism: Haemaphysalis longicornis (assembly GCF_048455015.1). Taxonomy (NCBI): domain Eukaryota; kingdom Metazoa; phylum Arthropoda; class Arachnida; order Ixodida; family Ixodidae; genus Haemaphysalis; species Haemaphysalis longicornis. The sequence goes on from NW_027526445.1 coordinate 115,189,519, forward strand.
AGCACACAACGTAAACAGTGCTGAAAGCTGCAAATGAAGAAAAAGGCTTTCAAAAGCCGGCATTCTCGAGATACAGACCATCGAAAGTTGCTGATGTGTGACGAAAGCAGCGCTTCTCGAATCGCCGTGAATGAATAAAATAGATCTTTTACTAACTTCTCATTCGAATTTTACTTTGATCCTATGTGAAGTTGTAGCTGAATGTACAAAGGTACTTTTACAGGCGAGATCTCAAAACTGAAAACTTGTGCAAAAAGCTTCATTTTTTGAGGAGGACATCCTCTTACGAAGCCTTATTAAGTTTGCCGGGGAATTTTTTCTGACCTCGTGTTTTATCGAGCTTGTAAGACATATTAAGACTTGTGGGTATGCACACTGAGGGACATTCTCTTGTCATCGTTGTGCAGTGACGCTGCCGGGAAAGGACCGCATCACATTCCTGGACACCCCAGGTCATGCAGCGTTCTCGGCCATGCGCGAGCGGGGAGCCATGGCAACCGACATTGTCATTTTGGTGGTTGCGGCAGACGACGGAGTGATGGAGCAGACGGTCGAGTCCATACGATACGCCCGGGAAGCCAACGGTATAGTCCACCAGGCAGTGCTGCCTGTCTCGACTAAACGTGCAGTTCTTTTTTTTTTTTCTTAAGATTACATTTTAGTAGTTGTTAAGGTAGTGTTCGATTAGCTTTTGCGGGACATTTAAAATCATCGGAACTTCGTGTCCGATGCCTTATGGCGCCGTAAGGAAAGAGTTTAGATGAACTTATGATAATATGAACAAATTTTCACGTTCCCTTTGAGTTCGTCTGAAGTAAGGGGAGTCTACTGTATTGCTGATCGCTATAACATATGCTCAGTTGTTCCTAAGTGTCTGTACTGTCTTCTTCATTTTTTCTTTCCTCCTTGTCTCTACACTGTTTTCACCGGCATGTGCCAATCTGGTCGCTGTGTAAACCACAGCCTGGGTGGGAAGGTTCGTCCTTGTAAGCATGTGTAGAAGCTGTTCCCCTGCAATTTAGTTTATACAGTTAGTGCCTGTCTAGTGGGCATTTTAGTGTTTCTCATTGAGACGTAGATTGCTTCCCTTTTTCATGCATAACGCTGCTTACTTGCAGCTCCAACCTGCCTGCATGTTTAATAGCTTACCCAGTAGTATCTCGGCTTTTTGCGGCTTGTTGAAGTTACGCTAATTATTAAAGCGACACTGAAGGGTGGAAACAAGTTGGCCTGTATCGATTGAATTAAGGTGCCGGGACTCCGAATTCACCATTCTCGCAACTCGTAGCCGTTTCATAAGGCAGAAAATGCCAGAAACGGGATAACAGGTGCCGGCACCCCCATGCTTTTGGGTACTACGGTTTGTGACGTCACAATATGCGTGCACAATGAGAGCTGATTGAAGAAGCATTTATAAATGTTTTTCCGAAAATAAACTGAGTGGTTGAGCACGTGGAATGAATGTAAATCAAAGCTTTCCGTGAGCTGCAGTAATTTAAAAAAAAACGCAGACAATAGATTTTATACACTGCGAGACAGGCTGCTTCCCCCATGCTCGTCAGCCATCATGCTTTCGGTTTCGTTTTGAACAAGCATTGGTGCGCAATTAGCGAAGCCAAAAAGCCTGTGAATGCCTGAGCTTGTACAAGCAGCCAGGAAGCGGCGAAGTGGCAAGCTGCACTGCAGGTGTTAAGGCAACCCGACCCGCCTGAGCTTCTAATCTATTCTCCACGCTTGATGTTGCTTGCTATCGGTAAGGCGTGCCCGCTCCCGTTTCGAACCTTATCGATCGTGAAAGGTTACGGAATGGAGCAAGATGGTTAGGGTGCTTACCGCAGGGGGTTTTCCGACCGATACAAACTTGTTGCCTTCCGCTTGCCGCGAGCCGGCGTTGATAAATAATCCGTACATCGTGCGTGCATAGCTCTACCCTTGTTACGTTTGGGCCGGGCAAAGTCGCTTCGAAGTTCGGCCATTCGGCCACCAACACTACTCGAGACAGCTGTGTGAATGAAGCAAGTGTGTATTTCACGCCAGGTTGGCGCGTTGCGTGAGACAAGAGAATGTGAGATGGACGTGATCGCCGGACGAACTGAGATGAAGGCTGCCGCTTGAGCCACGCCTAGCCGGGTAGCTGCTTTTGCGCGATGTTTCAAGCGGTGCTTTTCGCTGATTCGTTCGCGGCTGGCGTGAAGTTTGGGTGTTCGGTGTAGGCGGGCACGACGACCGCTGGACCGGTGAAAACCGTTTCATGCTCGGTCGGTGACGAGTAATAAAAGTGAAAGCGAGCTTACTCGGTCAAAGAAATGTTCCCAGTGATCGACCGCAGCTTGGTGACGTGAAAATTATTGTTGCCAGACCGCACCGTGCCTCATTCGTATTTTCTGATGCTATGTCTACGTCATGAAAAAAATGGAAGGGAAGTGGGAGAGAGAAATGCCAGCATTCTTTGTGGATTTATCTGGAAATAACGCATCGTTGCTCGTCAAACAAAAGGTGAGAGTGCTACGAGATGTATGATCTTTCATTTAAAACATTTCATTCAGCCCTTAGTGTCCCTTTAAAAGCTTTGCACACGTGTGGCATCACTGTGATGCTTGAAAGACGCTGCGCTTATTTTCCCGTTGCAGTGCCAATTATTGTTGCCATCAACAAAATGGACAAGCCTGCGGCTGACATTGTGAGTAATGGAGCCTTCTAGGGGCACATGACGTTAGACGATTTTAAAGCCATTGTCTGAAGGGAATGCTCCACGTTTCCACTTTTGTAACAGGAAAAAGTGAAACGAGGATTGATGGTGCATGGCATTCAGATGGACGACGAAGGAGGAGACACACAGTACGTCTGCATCTCCGCACTGAAGGTACGCGTCTTTGTAGCACAAGGCATGAATTAGTGGGTTGGTGGAATGGAACGCTGCTACGGCTTGCAGTATTCAAATATAACGCATTTACTAGAAATGACACCACCTAGTATTCAAATATAACGCAATTCTAGGCGGTGTCATTTTTTGACGACAAGCCAATTAACAAGCAGCTGTGAAGTGAAAAGCTGCAGGAAATTATCATGAACTGGAAGGCAAAGTCTACATGGATGCGATGCTATCTCTGCGTTGCTCCCATGACAATGTGGGTGCATTTTAAATGGGAGGGATTGCGGGCCAAGTGGGCCCGCCATCTTCTCAGAAGAGCTCAAAGGGTTCAGCTTAACTAAAATTATTGAAGTTGAGGGTTAGCGAAAACCCACCTGTCGTGATGAGACATGTTGCTATAGAAACAACAGGCACGGACCACAAGAAACTGCTAAAACGTTAAAAACAAACACCGAAGAGATCTTTCGGCTTCTCTACAAAATCCTTGTTGTCATTGTTAACAATGCTTCCGTAGAGAAGCCAAAACTGTATCTTGGTTGTTTGTTTTTAAAGTTTTAGCAGTTTCTTGTGGTCCGTGCATGTCGTTTCTATAGCAACAACTCAAATTATTCAATTGTAGCCCAGTTTTATTGCAACAACCAAGAACAGAGCCCATGGTTGCGCTGCCACACAGGACGCCCTTATTACACGATGAGCCGTCATTTTAGGGTCTCCTGTGTTTGGTCAGTGATTTCCAACTTACGTTTTTTCCACGATTTTCGTTGAGTGAGTGCGCTGACTGAACCTTTGGCGCTGCTCCTCTATGTACATCACACAACCCTCGGCACATACTAGACTGGAGAAAATGGGTTTTTTTTGAATTTGGAAGCTTCGAGAGTCGTGTGTTCGCTTTGTGGTTTCCCGAAGTGTCGTTCATTGCTGCATGTTGTTTAGCCTCATTTGAAAAACCATCGACTCTCTGTGCATCAACCCTTTCCCTCCCATTGCTTTTTTTTGTTGTTGTTGTTGCCGGGTGGTGGTATTGAAGCAGAGCACGGCAGTAGACATTTGAAAAAATAAACTGTTGAGAATACCAAGCAGCTTTCAATGAAGGCTGTGAAGGTGTCACAAACTTTAGTGTGTGACGTAAGCTACGCATGGCGTGTGACGAAATGGTAAAGTTACCTTTTGACAGGTGTTAAAACTCAGCATGTGCGGATGTTCAAGTTTCATATTCAAGTTGAACGATGCCAGTGCAGGTAATTGAATTTAAAGCTAATTTTTCAAAGCAGCACCTCACTGGGCTCAGGTAAGCAGGGCAGGCTGGCAAATGCGGTCCCAGAAGTTTTCCAAAGACAGTCAAGAAGCACCTGCGCACCTCCTCTGGTTAAACACTCCAAAAAGAGATGAGGGTTCAGTTGTAGGAGCGTGTGACAGCAAGGGAGGCAAATGGTTGCCGCCGGGTTGTCCTGTTCAAAATGGCACTGTCTTCATCTACTTTTTCCACTCCAACTGGACCATTGACGACAACAGTCTGCAATATAGTAAGCGAGCAGCGAAAGGTGAAAATGGTTGAGGACCACCCAGTTTGCGGTTCTAGTGCTTAAAAAGTTGCGCTGTATATGTAACTTCTTGTCAGGGTATCTGGAGCTGCATGCTTATACCCCTGTCACTTGGCAGATCTAATGACATTTAGAGTAAATGTCATTCACTCTAAATGTCATTAATTCGTCGCTACACGAGAACACCGAGCGACATTTAGCGGCTGACTGAGGTTCGGGAGCTCAATGAGTGGCCTCAACAGCAGTGGAATGTCACTAGAGAAGAAAGTTCAGTATTAAACCAAGGAGTACTGTTTCTAAAAACTGTTTGTAAACATATTTGCCCTTTCATGTTGTTCTTTAAATAAAGAAAGACAAACAAGTACTAGCAAAAAAGAAAATCTCACCCCAGTGTGCACACCATAGAGTTTCATACTAATATATACTAGAGGGAAATCTGGCGCTGCATTCGCGTGCCGCCGTGGGCGGCGCCATTGCAGCTAGCGACGTTCCTCGCCTCCTTGGCTAGGTTAGCCACATGGCTTCTTTTTCGTCTTGAAGCCAAAAGGGGTAACATTGTTTTTCTGTTCATCTTTCACGAAGCTTCTAAATAATCCCTGGCAAATCAATGTTTATGGAGCTTTTATTTCTTGATAACAGAACAAATTCAATTAATTTTCTGCAGTAATATTGTTGCATTTTTGCAGCCAAAGCCAACTTTTCAGCCTGTTCGTGAGCCATGCCAAGAACAAGTGGAACGTGCCTGCCCGGTACATGACGGCACGCTCGCCGAAGCGCGGCTCCCCTAGACGGTGGCGCCACATTTCCCTCTAGTGTATATTAGTATGAAACTCTATGGTGCACACTACCCTAGTACGGATTTTTTGCAGACTTGTCTTGGCTTGTGATGTTTATTGATGTCACCTAAACCGCTGATTTTTTATTTTTAGTTTTAAAAATTAGCCTTTGTTATGTATGAAAACGTTTCAGATGCACTTGAAGTATTATTTTCCGGTTTTGCGAGCTCGCTAATCGTCACCGCTATCATTATCAAATTACATTTATTTCACCGTGTAGACCCACACGACCGAACCGGAGGATGTCAATAACGACTGATGTCATTCACTTTGAATGAAATTAGATTTGCCGTGTGACAGGGGTATTAGCCTGCACTGCGTGTCTGGATCAAACTAAACAGGTTCTCCTTGTTATGGGGACGTGTGTAGCAGGCCAAGGCAAAGGTTCGTCACATTGTTGCTCACCTCTTTCCCATGTCTACACCAAAGGGCACCAATCTGGACAAGCTGACGGAGACGATCCTGACGCAAGCAGAGCTGATGGAAATCAAAGCCGACCCCAAGGGCCTCGTCGAAGGCGTGGTCATTGAATCCATGACAGACCAGCACAGAGGGTAAGCGTGGACCATCCCGAGATACCGTATTAACTCGTGTGTAAGTTGGCCTGCATTTAGTGTCCAATACTCCTAATTTTATTTCGGAAAGAACGACAAAAAGAATGCTGTTATAGTAGTTCGACTTGCCAAGACATTCGGCTTGGCCTGTGTTTAGTCAAATACTCTGTATTTTATGTTGAAAATAAAAACAGAAAAAATGCCATTGTAACAATTCGACTTGCCGTGGCGTTCAGGTTGGCTTGTGTTTAGTCCAATACTCCGAATTTTGTCAAAAGGAAAAACAAAAACAATGCCAGCATAATAATTCGACTTTCCATGACATTCAGGCAGAAATATGTAATCGTTTCGAAACAAGACACGCGTTTTACCTTGCAGTTATGAATTAATTAAACGTGCTCGACTAATACTGTTAGCGTTATGAATTTAAGAGGTTCGCAGAATTAACACACAACTACTCTCCAACTTAAGATTTCCCCTTCAGAATAGCACTGATGCTCATCTTAAGATGACGTTTCTTTGCCTCTGAAATAAGAACATTCAGGGGTGAAAAACGGGCTTGGGCAATGCAGGACAGGAGTGGTTGTAGATCTATGGGAAGAGGCTTCCACCTTGCAGTAAACCTAGATATAATGATGATGATGAATCAAGAAAGGGAGACAGCTGACCAGCTACTTTCTTGCACTCTGCTTGAGGGCCTAAGTTGCGGGACTGGCTGATGCGAACCGAATGTCCTTATTTTTAAAATAAGTTTGTGAGCTTGAAGCTGGAACACGTAGTGTTGCAAATCAAGAATACTGTTATTTGCTTTGATTAACTAATGGCCACAGAGCAGTAATATCAAAAGCAAAAACGCCCGTGTGTACGAGATTTCGGCGCACGTTAAAGATCCCCAGGTGGTCAAAATTAATCCGGAGCCCTCCACTACGGCGCGCCTCATCGCCTGCGTTGCGTCGGCGCGTTAAACCCCACAATCAGAATCAGTAATATGAAGAAGATCCACGTGAATGGAAAGCAAATGATACAAACATGTTTTACGAGTGGTGGGGTACTGTGCTTTCTCTTGAGTGCTTTCACAACTGCACAGCAGCTTTTGAAATCCGAAGAATTGTGAAGAAATTGAGCCTGTTATTTTGTCAGGAGGCACTGAGGGTTCCGGTGAGCAGCAGGTCATCCATTTCTACTCCCTTCCATCGCCCAAATAAAGGGTAAAACCCATGGCTATGCAATATGGGGCACAGGGTTGTTACACACTAAAATTTGCTGCTCAGTTTTATTAGCTTTATTATTGTTGAGCATGGATTCGGGATTAGGTTTGAGCAGGGTCGGATGAGATGTATGTCTGCTAATAAGGCTGTCAGTGTTTGTAGGCTAGGAATGGCTTTGGTAGGGTGGCTAGAATGGGAAGGTGTGATGACCGGCCAGGAAAAGCTGGCCCCCGTTCGCGTGAATGCCGCGCGGCGGCACTGTCGTCAGGGGCGCCGTCAGCTCACGCGGCCGTTCTGGCCGTTCTCCTTGCTACGCGTCTCTGCCACGACCCGGCGGAGACGCGTTAACTGAGCTCTGGAAATTGTAGCTAATACCGCAGTTCCTTAGACAAGGCAAGGCTTGTGTTGCGCTACCGGTAACATGGGGTTTGCGATACGGCTAAATACATCCGAGTTTTAAGCTGCCAGAAAGCAAGCAGGCGCTTGAGAAATGCCACATTAAAGCCGCTGAGCGGGAGCTTATGTGGGGCACAGGGCTTTTTGCAGGGTTTATGTGAAGTATTGTTTTTTTTTCTTCGAGGTGAGCGCTATATTAATTGCTAGGATCGCGCGGCATGTTTATTCTAGCCACTCGTATCTTTTGTTGGTGGTGGTGGTGGGCGTAATTACGTACGAAAGTAGATAACTTTGTTTACACCAGCCAAATCAACATTAAATTGCAGCATACGTTCTAATGCAACGTCCTGGAGTCATTTCATTCCCAATGTAGTTCGAAAACCAAACAAAAAGATGCAACATGTTCCTAGCCGAGCAAACTTTATTGCGTGGAGCAGAATGCAGTTCGGTTCTGCTGCTTCTTTCACTTACGGCAAGCCTTTTTTTTTTGTTTTTTTTTTTTGCCTTTGCTCTCGGTTCTTTTGTAATCAAAATGGAAATAAAAATGAACTATGTTTAGCACACAATAAGTGCTGCTGCTTCAGCTGTGGAGGAGCATTGCTTGTAGTACCACGTACTAGATTTAGTCGCGGTAAAATAGTACATTCAAAACTCGATCTAACGAACAAATTCTGATTAATGTTTTTATGAACTCGAACTAACGAAATAGATTCCCCGGCCGCCACCTCCCGATTTAACGAAGAATTTCGAGCAACAGACATAGATCTAATAATGAGAAATTTCGAATGTGTTCGGATAGAACACCACGGAGATGATTACGCCACGTCAGAAAAAAAGAGGCATTTGTTTTCATGGAACTATACGTGATAAATTACTCAACAATCCCGTGGTGCATGGCGTCCTGGCCAGCACGCTTCCCACAATCTTGAAGGGAAATGACGCCATCATCCATGTCAATTCTTCTGGAATTGCATCGAAGAAAAATAACCTCAAGGACACATATATCCTGCACGAGAAACTGGAGGAAGCCCTATTTACGTGGTTCAAGGATATGAGAGCCAAGAACGGTCCGCTCAGCGGGGAGGTGGTACAGCAGAAAGCGCTGTGTTTCGCGTGACTGCTGGGGTGCAATGACTTCAAGAAGCCCCAGCTTGCTCATTATTTTCCCCGTGCACTTCTAGTGCATCGCTTAATTATCGTCAAGCGAGCACCATAGCCGCCACAATTACAATCTCACGGTAGCTGCTGGGATGCGACTCCCTTTAGACATGGAATTTATGAAATCAAGTGCTTGTGAAATGACAGTCCCGATTTTACTAGGTTCCCGATTTAACGAAATACGCGGTTTTCGGTGGCTGCGTTAGATCGGGTTTTAAGTGTATGACATGCTAGAACTGTTCATGTCGCGTCAAAGCGCTTTGCGCAAACAGCCCAATTGTCCTGAAGCGTCTTGTTGGCCTTCGGAATAACACGCGACCACTTCAAAATCAGGTCTTGACACGCGGGTGCACGAAAGAGGGACACTTTTTCGGAACAAGATTTGTATCCGAAATTGCACCCTAGCATGAAGCACCATCTCTGAGCTTTTCTTTGAAATAGAAGGCATATCCGCCACCGCACAGCAGTGCAGTCATACACAAAATATGCAATAATCTGCAGCAAAACACACAGCGACTATTCCTACCCGCCGCGGTGGCTCAGGGGCTAAGGCGTGGCACTGCTGAGCACAAGGTCGCGGGTTCGACTCCTGGCCGCCGCGGCCGCTTTTTTGATGGAAGCGAAAAGCAAAAACGCCCGTTTGTACGAAATTTCGGCGCACGTTAAAGATCCCCAGGTGGTCAAAATTAACCCGGAGCCCTCCACTACGGCGCGCCTCATCGCCTCCGTTGCGTCGGCGCGTTAAACCCAACAATCAATTAATCAGCAACTAGTCCGCGCCCAGGCGCTGATACAGAGGCTGGCCGCTGGACTGGCTTTCCCCCGCGGAAATGCTGACGGCGCCCCTGACAACAGCGCTCTGTTTTGCCCTAGCGGCAGGCACGCGCCGGGGGAACACCTGCTCTGCGGGAAAGGCGCCGCGGTCATCACACCTTCCCATTCTAGCCACCCTAGCTTTGGTGCACACTTTGGAGATTTCTGCACACACAGCCAAAAATTGCACAAACACATTTGGGTAACCAGTAGTGCGCATGGAAGACGTGTATCGATTGGGCAGTCATCATCATTGCAGTTTTAAGTGGATATGAATGCTTGCAGGAAGCTGTCGACAGCCCTGGTGCAGCGGGGGACTCTGAGGAAAGGAGCCTACCTAGTTGCTGGCCAGTCCTGGGCAAAGGTGAGGGCAGTTGGAGATTTTCTGACTGCTTTTAAATTGTTCATATACTGATGCGTTCTACATTCTGTGCAAGCCGCTGTGTGGTGAGGTGATTAAATTTTTGTCATTAAAGTTTAATTCATTAGTAGGACTGCTTTGTAGCGATGGAAATGATGCCATTGCCACAAACTTCATACAAGTAATTGAGATGTTAAGGAAAGCAGGCGAACCAGCGATGATTTGCCGGCTACTTTCCGGAGGTTTCGCTATGACACCGCAGAATCTCTTGTTTGTGCGATTGGCAGCCACTACCGTAAGCCACCGCCAAGAAACACGATCCGGCGATTGCAGTCACGGTTACTTGGTATAGGCGTTGCGAAACTCCCCATAGATTCCATGCATCAAAAAGTACCACTACGATAGGTCTACTGTTCTGGATTTTTTCCATACGGTGGCGCCATCTGTTGGTGACAAAATAAACTATACAACGTCGTTTGCCGCTCGACGACCTGAATGGAAAATGGTATTTTGGTGCTTACGTAAATTTGTTGTGCTGAAGAAGGCGAACTTGCTTAAAACCACGCAAGTGTTTTATACGCATTCAAATCAAGAATAGTAAAAAAAATGTGTAAAAGATTGTGGCCATGTGGTCAGTGAGATGCGTTATCACCTGCGCTTTGTCGTCTGCTGCGCGTCATATGCGGTCTTTAGGCAGCAAGAAAATGGAGGCAAAAATACACCTTGATGGCTTTACACAAGCTTGAGAGGATTATTTAGAGTCACTTGATCAGCCATTGGTTTAGTTTTGGCATACAGTGTGATGTAGACCGAGCGAAAACTGCAAATTTAGTACTTCAGGTGGGGCCTTTGTTGTGCCGGAGTGCCCGCACAAGTGCCAATCGGCTGAGGCAGCTGCGCAGATGCAGAAACCATCGCAACAAAAAACAAGGAAGCAATGAGTAACTCAGGAAAGTACAAAAGTGAAAGAATTATGCACCTTTCAAACAAAATTTAGTGTTAAATTGTCAGTTTGAATAATTAGTTTCTTTTTTGGATAGTGTGTGCAGTGGTGCCACCATGCGCACGATCCAAAGGAGGGGGGCTCCAGGTGCGGGCTGTTTTTTGAAGTGGAGTTTTGCAGCTGACTGCATCAAAGAGCTTCGATTGTAGTGGGGCCTGTAGTTTCGTTTGATCGTGTCACTAGAATGCGAACGTGCAGTTCAAACTCCGGTGTCATTATTTTAGTGCTGGCCCGTGACACGTCACTGTAGCACAAAACTTGAAAGTTTCTCAATATTTATTGCATTTTTTACTTAAATTGAGCATATATTTCGTGGCTAGAATGGAGCTGACTGAGTTAGTTCTTTCAAATTGAACTAAAGTGTATTTTGTCTTCATGGACCCTTTAAAGGGGTTGAGATTCAAATTTGTTTCTTGTTGCTTTTTTTGTTGGAAATGTTTCATTTTGCTTTAGAAAGAATGATACGTGCTCTGATCTTCACATATTCTGAGTGAGTGATTCATTATCGCACGATTCATGTTAACAGGATTTGGTTTCGGTTTCTGGGCGCCGATTTAAGCAGTGACGTCACAGTGTTGCGAAGATGCTCTGCCGTGTGTGCCTACCATGTGGTGCTGCGGTACACTGCGACTTTACTGAGGCGTCTGCTCTTGCACACACGTTAAGCGATATTCACACGAGTAGCACTTCGGTGGGGAAATCTGAGGGAGGTCGTGGCGTCACCGTAAGCAAACTTCCGCTTGGCCAGCTCCTTCACTTACACAGAGTATGCGACCGTCAGACGGATATAACTATTTGCAGTCATCAATCTCTACCGAAAAGCAGAGCTGCCGTGGCACTGTCGATTCTGTATCGGCGGTAGTTTCTGCTAAATTCCCTACATACTGATCTCGTCAGCTGCTTAATTAAAATGCGACCGTGGACGTGATGCAAGTGCTTCAAGTGCTAAATGCTGCCGCGGCTAGGGAACGACGCGCGAGGGAGTGGGTGGGGAGAGGTGCGCTCGGAGCAGGCGGCCGCTCTGCCTACAGGTCCGCCTACAGATGTTAGGCTTAACACTGCGGCGGATATTCGATTGCCACTCTCGTAAGCAGTGCAGATGGCAATTTTTAATGCAATCCACCATTGGATCATTAACTCCTTTCTCGTATGTGCAGCTTTGTTTGTGACTTGAGTCCCATTTAGTCCAGCGGTAACACGCTACCACTCGAGCTACCTGCGCCATTTCACGGCCACGGCTGCCGCCTGCGCAGCGATAGTGCAGCTTCCGCAGTGTGCCTGTCGTGCGTGCAACGTGTTTTCGCGTCCAGTGTGATAAAAAGCAATAAAAGTAGAGTGCCTGGAACCACCCTACAACTTGAGTCACAGCCAGCCAGCAGTCTTTCTGTGCTTCGTCTCAGGGGAACTTGTGAAAGCTTACAGAGTCCCCGAATTTGCTTGGACAGTAGTCCATAGCACAACAGTAGCCATGCATGGTGCTTCGTAACGCAGCAGTTGGGGGCTCGCGCTTCGCTCACCCTTGCTTGCTGATCCGACCAAACAGGTGACTGTAGTAGTTGCGGTTCACGTTGACGTCGCTCGAGTCGCTAACCTGGTATGATGTCGCTGAAACTTTGTTATGCTTTGTTACGTCATGGTTAGTGGCGCTACCGATGGGTCACATTCTCCAGAAGGAGTATTTAAGTACTTTCTTAGAAGTGAATTGAAATATATATTAAACGTTTGCTGTACCCAGCACTTTGTGTTCGTGTTGAGTGTCCTTGCACACAGAGGAAGCCTCTACAGCAGGTTTTATACAGACTTAAAATTTGGCGTCAGAACCCCTTTAATGCTATGGGTTTTTCATTGGCTTTAATAACGGGATCTGGGCGGATAGCACGCTGCCTAGAGAAGACCACACACGTGCTTTTTTTTTCTGGGTTAAAACAGAAGCCATTCTCATCTGCCCATTTTGTAAGTTTGTTAATAAGCAGCAGCACAGCTTCTTTTCAGCATAGTGTTTCACCAAAAGCGACACGCATTCTCACACTCTTGTCTCCCGTGCTTTTTTCAAAGGTTCGCGGCATGTTTGACGAGTGGGGCAAGCCAGTACAGAAGGCGCCACCTGGAACGCCGGTGCAAGTGATTGGCTGGAGGTCACTTCCGTCCGCCGGGGATGTCATCATCGAAGTCGAATCAGAGGTGACCACAACTCATCTCTTATAAAGACGATCTTTCATGGTGGTGGGCGCACACAGTCATAAAACACGGATGAAAAGGTGGAAACGGGTTGAAATGGGCACATTAAAAACGAAGTTTCCAAGAAGTCGATCTCACTGGTATGCGAGAGAGTGCACGGCTTGCCCTTCTTCATGCGATAGAAGAATGCCTCTTAAAGTTACAGGGACACAGTGTTTTCGCTTCTGCCCAGAATTCTGTATCAGCCCAAAGAAATGCTTGCATTCACGTTTGCAGCGTGCGGGTCAGTGCGCATGTGTCTGCAGATGATGCCTTGAATAGATGCGTTTGCAGGTGATTTGATTACTTGTTTTGTCGTCTTTAATTAGACATGTACCGAGGAGCAGTTTCTGTCTCTTATAAGCGTGGTACCATGTTTTCACTAACTGATCAACCCCTAGTTCAAAGCGGACACCATACAACTAAAATAAGCGAAAAGGAAGGCTACGTCATGTTGCAAGGGGCTTATTCTACTTTGTGTTTCGCCTCCAGAATTTATGAAATATTTCTAAATCCTTGTTTGCTTCACGACTGTATTTACACTGTTTTTTACGACAGCTTCTTCAAGCTTTCTCTTCTTTTACACTGTCTGTGGAAGATTACGAATTGCAGATGTCGAGTTCAGTAGCCTGATGAATAGCCAGAGTGGACAGCTACTTCCACTATGTGCTCTGGTTATTCATCACGCTTGCAGGACTCGATATCTGCGATGCTTCTTGATTGGAAGCTACGCGCTTGGGAGAGCCTACTGTGCACTCCCGAAATTCTTGGCTGGCGCAGAAGCCTGCATGTGCGGTCGTGCTCATACACATGGCGTTAAGCTTTAACCACTCCTGTACGTTGCATTTCCATTGGCAGGGCTCCTCATCATCGTTTCATCACCCCTACAGCATTCTTCTTTTCGTAGCCCGTTAGGCCTATCCAAGTCTTCTTTCAGGTTGCTTAGTGAGACCCAAAGTTTCTGCCCCATAGGTCATTACAGGGAGAATGCATTGGTGATATACCAGCTTCCTGAGTGAGAGAGGAAGCTTGCTACTCAGGAGCACGCAAAGTTTCTACAGTCAAACCTAGTTATAACGAAGTGCGTAATTCAGTGCGATTTGTTTGCTAGACGAGGTATAGTTCGATATACCTAACTGAACCCAATTGTAGGGAATTTTTGTATAAAATTTGCTGCAAACAATGTGAACAGTTGCTTGAAAATGCGATAACCAGAGAAAGACCATGATACTCACCATGAATGCCATGCCACTCACTCGCCACTCACCACTCTACTCCAAAGGAAATTTATTGTAGAGAAATGTACATCTTAAAATGCGTGAATCTTGAAATGCGCTGCGACTTTCAACTTTTTTTTTTGCCACGCTCAATCAACACGGTGGATTATCTTGAAGGGACACTGAAGCGAGTTGTTAACATTGTGGGATTACTAGTGCAACTTGTAGTCTGGAGGAGTCTTGTAGGCCCTGTTTTGACCAATCTCGCTGCGTTTACGCGACTTTATTCACTAGAAAAATCAATTAAAAAATGCTGCCCTCCTCTCTGCATCCTCCTTGGCGACTTCCTATGACATTTCATATGACTTCAAAACAGGGTGGGTTGGCTTGACTGTGCTTCTGCACGGCTCGTTGACCCTCAAACAGTAGCGGTCGGCCCGGCGTTCAGTGGGCCGGCCACCAGTGGCTTGTCGCAATTCATTCGTTCAGTTGAAACGGAGTGAGCTAGAATATAGTGAACCCATAATCTAGTTTACTCTAGTTGAAACAACAGTACGACACGTTTGTGCCTGAAAGAGTGTGCGTTTTAAGTTTCTTAGTTTGTAGACTGTATCAAGCTCAAAGTCCAAGTCGCTCCACACGAAAGCACATCGGGCAGAACTTTGGCATAATTCACTCTATCCGAGTTCGTTATGTTCAAATTTGACTGTAATATACACCAGTTGTGAAACTCCCCGTACACCCTGTGTGTCAAAAGCTGGTCTGTGGTCGGCCCCCTGGAGCTGGGGTTAAACAGGGCAAGCACGGTGCAAGTTGACTAGTCTGTTGTCTTTTGGCAAAAAGTTGAAGTTATACTCAAGCGCTTGCGGCCGCTGTTGTGAGTCATGAAAAGAAAAACCGTGGAAATGTAAGTGAACATTACAGTATATACTGCTTCCTAATTCGAAGAACAAGCTGCGAAGTACAGTGAAACCTCATTAAACTGTACCTGACGGGGACATGAAGAAAGTACGTACTAACCGGCACTACGGTTTATCCGAATGCATTAGGTAAAAAGGGAACCTAGTCGGGGATCCAGCTTAACTACGTATAAATAAAAAGAAATGGCGGCTTATGCGGGTACGGTTTAAAGAGATTCCACTGTCGTATAAATGTTCAGCAGAGTCCACCTTTTGTCCCCCAGATGCTGCGCCAGAACTCCGCGATTTCAGAACTGGTGTATAGCATTGAAGGAACTGTGAGAAGAAGGAGATGGGCGGTGGCCCCTTTTTTGAGAGCGGCGTGTCCTCTCCCCCCCCCCCTCCCCCAAATGTGCAGAGGCGTGCTCAGCAGGTCACGGAGTGGCGGGACTCCCAGGTGCGGGCCGAGCGCGACGCGGAGGAGTACCGGGCCATCCAGGCCAAGGTGCAGCGCCACCTGGAGCAGTACAAGGCAGAGCTGGAGCAGCGCCGCTCCCTGGGCCAGCGGCGCAAGCGCAAGCGCCTCACCAACCGCCCCAAGGAGTACTCTGTTGACGACACCCCCAGCCTGCCTGTCGTCATCAAAGGTACGGGGGGTCTTTTCAAGTGCAGAGCACTTTGGGGGCTCAGCTTGTCGCCGTAGCTCGCTCGCTGGACCCAAGTAGAGCCACACGGCGTTCTGTCGTAGCGGCGTATCCACAAAATGCTTGTCCGCAAGCACGTTCAGGAAGAACTGCACGCAGGTTGTGGGAGGAAGCCAGAAACCATGTGACATATTGTAACGGAGTGCACAGGTATCCGTCCAGTCCTGGTTGAGGGAGAAATCCAGCTTCCAGAAGCCCTTGGCTTTAATATTAACGGAGAAGGGACTTGGAAAGCAGTAGAGGTTATTAAAAGAAGTTTAGAATGTTGATGGGAAAAGAGTGGCAAAGAAGACAGGAAAACATCCGACCTAAGTCGGAATAGCACAAAAATACCTTGAAGGGATTTTTTTATGGTGAAGTGATTGTACAGTGGCGTTACGACTAAGGTCACTGTGCAACGCCAACCTTGTTACAAAGGGGAAGATGCTAACCATCGTCATCATCATCATCATTTTTAAATTGCAAGCCACAGTGTTCATGCTGGCATCCCTGCCTATTGTTGAGATTAATTTCTTTTGTTAGACTGCTTTGTTAGCATTTCTGCCCGCACTGTGGCACGATAACAAGGTACTGCTATCGTGAGCGGCATCAGCAACCATGCTGAGGTAAGAACATATTCCCGCTGCATGTAAATACGTTAATGAAGTTCAAGTGAACGAGTGTTTGCTGTGGCGAAAATCTGGATGATTTATAGGCATTTTCAACAAGTTGTCAGTGAAAACGCAAGTTGTCAGTGCTAATGCCAGCTATGAAAAAGAAATGCTGCTGGAAATAATGTGCAGCGGTGGCATTCAGCAGGAAGAGTAACAGAGTGGCTGCCGACAGCCAAGACTAGATGTAGGGGGAAGACCATTAACTGCACGGAGAGATGAGATGGGAAAATTTTGTGACAAAGAGGCGGCTAAAATGCCGCAATGCTGGGTGGACTGGTGGAATACTAGAGAGGCCTTTGTTCTGCACTGTACTCAAACAGCATGATAATGATGATGATTGATTGATTGATTGATTGATTGATTGATTGATATATGTTGGACCATTTGGAAGCTCTGTGAAAGAACAACAAATGGTGGCAACATGGCGCACCATGCGCTACCGATATCAGTGAGGATGGCAAGCAGCAGCTGCATTGCTTTGAGGATTCTAGTTTTTAATTAACTGAAAAAGAAATTTAACATGGGCCGTTTGGCTCATAATGCTTAGACAGAAAACAGCGCATAAACAGGACAAAGGAACATGAGACAGCGCTGCTTGGTGGCTCATCTTTGTCCTATTTGTGCACTGTTTTCCTGTTTAAGCATTGCTTTTTACTTCGCGCTACCAATTTATTAGTTTACAATATCGAAAAGAAGAATTAATTCGCCTCGAGTTTCAGACGACATTTGCAGTGTGCACCGTTACATTTCAGCAGAAGAAAAAACTTCCCCATGGCGTCAAAAAAAAAAAAATCAAATTTTGGAGGTTTAACTCGCCGAAGCTACACCTTTGCTATGAGGTGCAGCATAATGGAGGGCTGCGCATTAATTTTGGTTACGTGGAGACCTTTAACGTACACTGAATTTGAGGCACACGGGTGTTTTTGCTCATCACCTCATGTGGGCGCAGTGGGTGCCAGAACGTGGGGGTTGCCGCTATAAATGGACCATATAACCCAGCTAGCAAGCTAAAACACGAGAACCAAAGCCACAATCCTCACGTTGTGTCACGAGAACGCCACTGAGGGTTTGTTCGACTCTTCGAAAGGTGCAAAGGATGTGCTCGGAGCCAGGCAGTGTCAAGAAACCATGCTTTAGTGCTCGGTCATAATATGGAACGCGCACTGGACCGGCTGTCCCGAGCTCAGGCGGAAGGTGGAGACTCCCGCTGTCTGTGGCTGCCGAATCGGTCCGCCTCCTGTGGGGAGACCCGCCTCGTGCCGGGGTCGAGGAACCCCAGCTCCTTTGTCCGACCTGCGTGGTTCCAGACCTCCGCAGAAAAGCCCTCAGCAGAGCAATCCCGCTTTCCGACGTCATCTCGGCTGGGAGAGAAGGGTCTCCAGAGGGGGAGGAGGGTGCCGGCAGGGAAGCTGGCCGCTAAGAGCCTGGCGCTTTGTTAGCGCTGATGGCAAAGCACACGCTGCACGTGTGCACACGCTTTATTACTAAGGCAGCATCCCTGTGTCAGCTGCACCAGGCAGTTAACCCTAATGGTGCTGTGCGGCCGGCATGGGGACCCACGGGGTCCCCACACTCCATCCCAAAAACAATTGTCACTGCCGGCATCGAACCAGCATCTTTAGGCTTAGAAGCAGAACGCGTTAGCCACCGGGCCACTGCGGCCGGTTTTCCCGTGTTGTGAACTGGTGTTGCAGTTTTATTTCTTGAGCGGAATGTAACTGAACAACGCATTACAGCTAGACGTTCAATACTCTGCTCCCTTTCTTTTCTCCTCAGCTGATGTCGATGGCTCGGTGGAAGCCGTGCTGGACCTCCTGGACACGTACCACTCGCACCAGAACTGCCGTCTGGACATCATCCACTACGGAGTGGGCCCTGTGTCGGAGTCCGACGTTGAGCTTGCTCAACCTTTCAACGGTGAGCCTCTTCGTGCATTGCAGACATTGTGCTGTGGGAACAGGCTGCTCCAGTTGGGACCAGTGCTCGTTCTTCAGAAGTTCGGGCACAAAAAAGAAAAAAGAAATAAAAGAAACGTAGGAAGTGATTTTGCAGCATTGTGCTGCAAAGTGGCCATTCAGACAAAATACAAGTTTGTTTTATTCAAAATATTTAGTGTTTTATAGTGCCCCGAGCACTTGTCCAGCAGAAAATGATGCCGTATTCACAGAGAAATTAAGCAATATAAGTTAAAATTTTGATTCTACCGCCAAATCGTGTGTTTTCATGGCGTCTGCCATGAAGTCACACGGGCGGCTATTCAAATGAACTTCCAGTGCGTCATTAAGCTCTGCAGCCTTGCTTACCATCAGTCCTCCTAGATGGCGCTACGAGACTGGGCCGCAAACCGTTGTCCACTGTTGCTTTATTTTTGACCATATTTGCACCTGGGTGGTTTTTGTTACGGTAGAAAGTAGTAATCTTTTTGTGAAACATGGGATATCCTCGACAAACAAGGGTCACGTAAGACACCGTCACTTACGCCAATTGGCCAGCGTCGTATCAGACAACTCCAAAGCGCCGTACTACTGTGCAGCTAAAACAAGCATAGTGCGCCCAGTACCAACAGCAGTGCACATCGGTACTGCTGTGTTTACTTGTATTTTCATAGCTTTCATTGTTTACCCCACCATTCTTACTGCTGTAAAATGAATGTAAATGAATGTAAATGTAAAATGAAAGTGCAAATAGCTCGTTCAGTGAGCTTATAAGCCCTGCCTAATCTGCGTTTGCTTTTGCCAGCCTCAGCCAATCGCACAGCTGGCATATATGACATCATAGTTTCTGTTGGGGGAAATGAGCTAGTGGGTCGCATGGCCATTCCCTTTTTTCCTTATTATATAGCTTAATCGAGAGAAGTGTGCACTAAAAGGGGTGTCAGTATGATTCTAACGAGGCAATCTTTTGAATGAACCAAACTTGTGTTATGTCTGCATGGCCCTTAAGGGCTAGTCAAGTTCTTCTAAAAATTTGCATTTAGAGGCGGAATGTTATAGTATCTTCCATGCTTACTCTAGTACCATCAATTTCATTGCAAAATTCCAATAATTCGGCAGGATAACAAGCAAATCCAGTTACCAGTGGTGCTGTCCATTGGCTGCTGTGCCAGGCACGTGTGAGGTCAGTGATGCTAATTTGTAAAACTGGCTGCCCACTCAAAAGAATAACAGAATCGTGAGCTTGAAAAGTTATATGCAGGGAGGCCCTTGAGTGTCTGTTGGGTTGCATGGCTTAAATGCTGGAATGTAGTTAGTGGAGAGGTTGCCACTCTCCCACATTCCGAAAATGGTGTCATTTTTCCCCCAATGGCAAGAAATTTGAAAGCTCATCATTATTCATGGATGTTTTTGGTAGAGAAAAAACTGCTCTGTTGCCAAATATAGGCCGAGCTAGTTACCAAGTATGTCCCAGTTGTTTCAAATTAAAGCAAGACAAGACTTAAGCTAATGGACTACCGAAGAAAATTGTGAGAACGTTCAAACATGTTCACAGTTCGGCAAGAGTGCTGCAAGAAACCTAGAGCCCCTTAGGATTACGTCTGAGCAGCACAGGACTCGACGGTAAATGAAAACCAGGAGAAAGAATGAAGAGGGGACATTTTCAGGTGGTGAGGCTGGTTAGGCACGTGCGCGACAGAATATCTGCAGTCGCTAGACGTGAACACCTTTCACGATTCTGGTTTGCCACGTCAGCGATGTGGTCGCTACAAACTCCTTCCTAGCCCCTGCCACACGACCGATAGTGGCCGGCTGCTACCTGATGTACGACCAAAATTCCACATTGAAAAAAGCCTTTGGTTTTAGTGTAAGCTTTTACTCAGTTGTGTTTCTCATGTCTCACAGCTTTGTGAGGCTCCAAATTCAAAGTGCATACCGACTCTTCACAGAGAACAGACGTGCTCAACCACCTTGTGCGTGGAGTGTGGAGCTGAAGTTGTTCCAATTCCTGGCAGGACCTTGCGAAGCAGAGAGTTTTATACCAATCTATACTAGAGGGAAATCTCTCGCACTAATGTCTAGGCATCAGCCCCATCAATGAGCATAGCATAGTGGACCGCGGAGAAGCGTTGCGTTTCGCTTGGCATGACTTGACACAAGATGGAAAGTTGGGCGAGTTTGTACATATTCACGATGGAAAATAACAGCGCTATAAATGATGAGGGACACAGAAGAAAATCACAAGACGGGCGCTGACCCGCAACTAGTATTTTATTGGAAAGGAACACAAATTTATAGCCGACACGTACAGTCTGATGTGGTGAAAACAAACAAAATTTGAAACTTCTGATAAAACCACGTAAAGGCCCGATAATTGCTCACAGAGTTAGGTGGCATCTGAAAAAGCTTGTTCCTCCTCGTACAGCGTCGGAGAAGGCTGGCTTACACATCCGGCTCGCCTCTTGTTGATATGATAAGCTTTAGCAACTTCTCGTGTCAGCTGCTGAACACGTGGCTGCAAGCCGTGTTTTGATGAATGCAACATTTTGTTCACACATTTAAGACCAGCTGACACGAGAAGTATATGTCAGTATGGAACTCTATGTTCCAGAGCATGGTTGGGCTGTCATGTTGCTGCATCGACCTTCAAATTGGTAAAACCAGCCCACATATGCAACTTCTGTGTTTGTGCTGCCGTAAATACAAGAGAAGCATCAGTGGCAGGGTGTCGGAACGAAACGAAAACTGGAAACAACAACAACAACAAAAAAACATTTTTAGCCAGAACAAAAACGTAATATAAACGTTATTTATTATTTAATCAGGAACTGAGCGGAAAAGATTTCATTTCAGTTTTCGGTTCGAGTGGAAAGTTCAGGTGTTTCAGCGTTCATTCCCAACTTGCATACAGTGAGATGGCCATCAATTTGCTGGCCCGTAAAATCACCTTTTGTTTTGCTGCTGCCGTCTTTCTTTCGACAGGTTTGCTGCCTGCTTCCCTACTCCCTCCATCTGTTACCAAGTTCTGCAACTCTTTAAAACACTACACACCTGTGTCGATGGTCAGTGCTTATCTCTCCGTGTGATCACCACCCGCACGTGGCTGCAAAGCAGACATCCCAGTTGTGTTTGCTTATTGTATAATTCATTTAAATTATACAATTATTTATTCATTCATGTATTTATTTAATTATTTATTCGTTAAGTAATTTATTTATCGATACAACTTTGGTTCCCCTCAGGCATTGTTGCAAGGGTGTGCTTTGCAGATTTACAGAAATTCAGAAACATGGCGTAAAAATAGCAAAGAAAAGGACAATGCAACGTTTCACGTGATCACAGCAGCATACGCAGATTGCAGCGACATACTCAATAAAAGCAGCTACAAGTCACTCTGCGCTTGTGCACAAGTGCTGCCAGAGCGCAGCGGTAACTCAGTTCTCAATTTTTCTTGCGGGCCACCCCGAGCCCTTGTGTACCCTTACGAACCATTATTTTTGTTCGTTCCAAAGCTCAAACGAAATAGAATTTTTGTCTAGGGAATGAAGCGGAAAACGAAACGAAAAAACACTTCATTCTGACACCCTGGTTGGTGGACGCTGGGGCCCATGCTATACCGTATTTACTCGCATAATCTCACACTTTTTTTTTCGGAAAAGTCTATGCAAAAATAGGGGTGCGATAATTATGCGGCAGAAAAAAAAATCCGGTGCACAGTGTTGCCAATTTGCCTTATGCCAATCCTGCTAAATGTAGTGGTCGTTTTTTGTATATGTAAGTTCAGTGTTGCCAACAGCAGCTATTTCTTTTTATTTTATTATATACAACGTAAACAGTCTCCCGTCGATCAGCGTTCATGAAATTGCCGCCTTTGCTTCCTGGCGCGCGCCTTATCTCGTCGTCGTATGTGCGTGCCCTACTCCAGTAACGCACGCTGAAGTCGGTGACGCCGAAGTGCCTGCCTGCGGCACGGTTGCCGTGTTCGATCGCGTACTCTTTCGCTTTCAGTTTGAAAGCGGCAGTGTAGCTGGCGTTCCTCCCCATGGCGAAGCGGCACCAAGCACGAAACAAAGAGATCAAAAAGTTCTCAAAATGGCAGCGAGCTATCCACCACTGACGCGAGTGACTCACTGACTGCTGCTGCTCAACGACGGGACCACGATGGCGACACGACAGCGGGCTGCGTGAACAACGTCTAGTTGCACGCACGCGAAACATGCGCGAAACCGGCTCAAGGACAGTGTGAGTAGCGTGTTAGGGCGCCTGTTAGGGAGTAGCCATGCAGGTTGTTAGGGCGCCTGGATGGCTTTGGATACTCAGCGCTCTCGCCGAACGAAGAGGCGGCGGGGGAGGGCGCGCGTTGGAGAGCGCGTGCACCATGCGGGTTTCGCGAGCAGGCAACTTTCGCCACTGCAAAGTTGGGGGTGCGAGGATTATGCGAGGAACCAAAAAATCCAAGTTTTGGTGGCTCACATTAGGGGTGCGAGGATTACGCGAGTGCGAGGATTACGCGAGTAAATACGGTATCTTCCCCCCCCGCAGGCGTTGTGTACGCCTTCCACGTTCCCGTCCTGAGTGCAGCATCGGCGGCAGCAGAGGAGGGAAAGGTGGAGCTGCGCAGCTTCAACGTCATCTACCACCTCATTGACGACATCAAGAAGGAGCTGGGCAAGCGGCTACCCCTGGTGGACGTCGAGGAAGTACACGGTGGGTGTCGCGTTCAACGTATGATATCTGTGCGTTTCGCTGTGTTCCATGTTGTGGCTTGATCAACCCAGGCTCAGACAGCCATCGACGGGTAGCTGCTGTAGATACGGCGTCGAGGTTGGAGGCAGGTAAGATACAGCACCAAATGATTGAAATCTTTAAGGGGGTTTATTGTCTTGATGTTCCATATTGGTTGTCCGGGCCGTTCAGTTTAATTTGCTGTCATTCGAGGCTGAAAGAGGAGACGGGGTCACCTTGCTGCTGCCCACAATACCAGCCCCGGATCTAGTTCGTGCTCACGGCCCACTGTTTGGCTGGAATGAACGTGATGTAGCACGGCGAGATTCACATAGCACCGTTTGAGATCCCACTCACCATCAACGCAGTTTTTAGCCTCAAACCGAGTTCTTTCAGAGAGCCCTACTAGCTGGAGACAGCCGCTTAACCTTTCAGGACATTACGGCATGTTGCCGCCTCTGACGTTGCTTGCGCCCACCTGCACACTTGGCTTTATTCAGTGCCGAAAACACCTATGGCGGAAACAGTAATGCAGTCGCCAACCAAGTCATAAAACGTTTAAAGACGTTTCAGAACCCATAAGGGTCTTTGACTGCGTTTTGTTGTTTCATTTAATGCCTGAGCAGATGAACATTTGTCGAATCCTTGACTGCGATGCCTATGGTAACTTGTGCAAACCCATACCTTCCCTTGTAGCTAGCGCCACTGCCTTGTCTGTGGGGCAACCTAAACGCTCTAATGTCTCCTTTGGAACTGTCTCAACAACCCTTACCAGATGGTGGGCATTGGGCTGAGGTGCTGGGCAGCTCTGACGAGACTATTCAATGAATAGCTGCTCTGAGGGCTGCTGCTGTCGACAATACACCAGTCGTGCTTCCCCCTCCCCCATCTCCCCCCCCCCCCCCCTTTTGCCCTCCTTTTCTAGGGGCCTCTGAACGCCCAGTAAAATGTTTCTCTGTTTTCACACAACTCATGATGTGGAGGTGCCAAACATGGTCGCTAGGTGAGAGTGACAAGAGCAAACACTTTTTTATTGGCACGCACAAGTGCTGAAAAGTGCTCTTCTAACGTCACCCTGTCCACTAAGTGATATAAGACAAGAATGGCAGGCATTATTGTTCAGAAGGGGGCTCTTTAATTCAAGGTACAGTCTCAAAGTCACCTTTGATACAGTCTCAAGGTCGCCACAGATTCCCTCAGAAGCAGTCCAGCGTTTGTTTTTGCCATATATTCCTACGACATGGGGAATTCTCGGACTACCTGTGGATTGTCCGTGGCGAGTCTCAGAGTGTCGATCGTAGAGCCCCAGTGGAAAGTTTGCTTGCGTAAAGCTTATGTTAAAGCTAGCATTTGTATTGCCAACTGACTGCGCAAGGCAAGGATGTGTAAATATGCGACTTTCATTTGAGTCAAACGATAACGGCACACGTAATTCTATTCCAAATTCAAACTTGCAATGTGGAACATCGGTACTTGTCTCAAATTTTTCCACGGGCTTGATCTAGCAGTTTCTAAGCGCTACGTCGTCTAAGCCAACTCAGCTGTGCTGGAAAAGTCTAGAATGAGGGGACACGAGTAGCTGACCAGTGGGGTGACCGCAATGCCCTTGTTATTTCTTCCACAGGGGAAGCCTTGGTGCAGCAGGAGTTTCTGATCAACGAAGGTCGCAAGAAGATCCCCGTAGCGGGCTGCAAGTGCACCAAGGGGACGCTTCGCAAGAACGCCCTCTACAAGGTGGTTCGAGACGAGCAGACAATACACTCAGGTAGGTACAGCTCATCTTTCAACGAGTGGCTCTGCTTTTCTTACAAGCCGTGAGGATTAACTCAAGCGATGTGAAAACCGGGCCAAACGGATGGTTCTGAACCACTCACTAAGAAAGCGGTTAGGCTGGGCTTGAATGAAAAGGGTGGCGTGGTATCTAGCATGCTAAACTGTTACCAAGGCAAACCTAGTTTTTCGGCTGCTGCCTGAAAGTTCAAAGGGACCATGACAGTGACACACAGCTTTGCTCCATTTGAAAAAGTGGACAGTTCATACCTACCTAACTACAATTTTCTTTGATGAGAAACGTTTCTGCCGTCACAGAGGCATTAGTGGTGCTGTTTACCGTTCAGTGCTGGACTGACTGACAACAGACAGTTTGCTTGTAGACCGAGGACACTCCTCGCCATAGAAGTGGTATATGTGAAAGATGAGTGCAGGATTGCGACTTGGAGTTTCCAGCGAGGTCAGCACTGATAATCAAAGGTGGTGTATTTCAAATTCTTCGCTTACTGCGCTACTCAGCCACTACATGTACATGGTGCCGTTGTGAAGAAAGCAGAAGTTTAGAACCTCTGATAAAACACAGTAAGATGTTGCGAGGGCGTTTCAGCAATAGACGCAACTACAAGTAGACTTTAGCTTACCTGAACCCTCATTACCCCATGAGGGTGTGGTGAACATCTTTCGTTCATGATTGTTCCGACTTAAAAAATCTCGATCTTACGAGAGCTGCTCAAGAGATGGCAGTGTCACCAGAGCGCATAAGTTTGTTGAATTCCGCTCACATTATTTTACCGTACCCATTTCTCAGTCACCTTACCTTCCTTATGTTCTTTATTTGAAACGCTCTTGGCTCCAGCTGTAATCCCAGAAATTTGGTCGGCATCAGGAGATTACAAATGGTGGACGTATGACATATCATGTCACAATCATGTCACAATCATGTCACAAGTGCAGCAAAATATTTGATTAAGTTCAAGTGAAAACTGACGTGACTGTTATTTTGACGAGGCAGTGTTCCGATTGGAGCGAAGCTGCATGTTGTCTTTACAGTCCTTTTAGATGTTTATTCAGTGCTAAATTCATGGAGCAAATTCTATTCGTGAAGTATTCAATGTTTCAAATAGTAGCACACTTGTACAAATGAGGACAAAAATGAGGGATCTTACTGTAATTCTTTCAGCAAAGAATGCATGTACTTAGTAGAGCTTCCTGTTGGGCTAGTTGGCGAGTGTGTAGCTCCCATGGTTCGAAGCGCAACAAAAAAGCTCAGACGGCAAACACTACCTTGTCTTGTCTCCTTTGTTCCCCGTCAGTGTTGTTTTTTGTTTTGTTGTTGTTGAATTTCAACCCATAAAAAGAGCATGTACTGTTGCAATCTACAAATAATTATGGTTTGTTTGTTGCTCAATTTGGCCTTGGCATGGTCCTGACCAATCAAAATCCACTTGTGCGTTGCTTTTGGGACCTAGGCAAGGCTGGTAAGGAAAAAAACGGCTGATTTTTTTTAACTGTGCCAAAAATGGAGTATCATCCGAAAGGAGGCTACATTCCTTCTCGTCTACTGCACCAACGTGATTACGTGCACAGACTTTTTGTAGTCAACCCTGCTGGTGCTTGCACTGCAATCGATTGATTGAACTCATTGAACTGCAAGCCAGTAGAAAAGCTAAAAAATCCTTTAAAAAGGTTTGCAAATTTTTTTTTACGGCCCATGCATCACTCAGGTGATGCCTTCGAGGCGATGATTCAGTGAATGACCAGTTCATAGTCACACCTGCTTTGGCGCAGGGCACTAATCCCCATTACTACACCATGCACCGAGAGCCACGCTTTGTTATTAAAAACAAGCAGATTTATTATTTTAAGGATTACCGATTGGAAGTTTATTCCAACATCTATTTTGCTCCCAACGCCCTCTTGGTGGCGAACTGACGCCTGCTCCATTTCCTGGCAGGACCCCTGGTGTCGATGCGGCACCTGAAGAACGAGGTGGACACCATCAAGAAGGACGTCGAGTGCGGCCTCATGCTGGAGGACGCCAGCGTGCGCTTCTCGCACGGCGACCTCCTCGTCTGCTACTCCATCAAGCAGGTGCCCCAGGAGACCGACTGGGACCCGGGCTTCTAGCCTCCTCCTCTCCTCCTCTCCTTCGGGTTGCGTGTGTGTATCACGTGGTGGTGTCTGACCGCAACCAAGCATGGGCTGTACATCGTGCCTTGCACCTAAAGCGGCACTAAAGGAACCAAGCCAGCACCCCTACCCGTGAAATCCACGTCTAGAGGAGTCAAATCCTGGGCAGACGGCACGCAGAAATGAATTTCTTCACCCCGGTGCAACCGTGGCACTGCAAATTGGTGTGTCACTCAATAAGAAGATGAACAAGGCAGGGATTCACCAGGTTCCGCTTGCCTGAAGGCATTGGGAAACTCCCTGGTTGCAAACAACTGCCATCAGTAAAATCTGGCTCAGTGTGTGGAGTTCAACGGCCAAGAATATGGCAAGCTTTGTACGTAGCATTTGAGTGACGCCGGGGCGATCGGACGGATGCCATGAGCCAAGGATATGCCGCCTGTTTGGCTTACCAACTTTACGAAGTTCGGGCTTCGCACATGTGCTCCAAGCGCACCACAAGAACGACAGTCGTGTCCAACTTGTGCCGTGAGAGTGAAAACCTGAGACCCTTCAACATCACACGGCAAATCAGCTTATTCCATCCAGCTTGAGAAGATCTGCGTGTGTTTGTACTGCGTGTACGAGAAGTTGTGGCTGTACCACTTGGACTAAATGGAAATGTGGCGACTGTTTACTGAAAAACCACAGTGCAACAATCTTCGCGAGTGTATCCGGCTCGATTGACACAGCGGCTTGTCACAAGCCCGTTTGTTGGGTCTCTCTCTCGAATGGACTCTACTCAAGAGACAGCACAAATGAACACAGGAGTTCCCGTTCATTTCGATACCTGGATTACTGTAAAAGCAGTGTGCTAGACCATCCAGGATGCAAGACATTAGAATGTGCCAAGCAACCGTGACTGGGTGGAATTATAGTAGGAATTGTGTACATAGTGTGATCACATTACTCAACAAATTATTATTGTTTCACATTTTTCTTTTGTACAGTAAAATGAATGACACAAAAAGCTTTGTCGTTTTGCAAGTTGAACACGGAGCAGAATGCTTTATCGCTCAATAAAGAGGCTGTTTTTAAATGCACCATGGAATGATCAATATATCAGTAAGTACTTCCAGGGCTTGTCACGTAGAAATTGTCTTCCCGACATATTTATTCTTCACAATCAACAGACATCTAGAGGAGGAGAACCCTTGACAACCGCAGGAGCCATTTCTGGAAAAGACAAACAAAGAAATTGAATTCCTTGTGAAAGCTTGCTGAAGCCTACGTGCTTTCTCAGAACTAATACAAGGCATGGTATTTCTATTAAAAAGTCCTGCTTGAAATCCTAGCAGCTGTTCACTGGTATGTCCTTAGATCATGTGACTGGTAGCTCATCAGCTCTCGTGCCCTTTAGCCCTGCAGTTGCGTTCGCTGTTATGTCATTATTAAAGGAACACTAATGGTCCAAAATGGTCATACCAGTATAGGAGCTTAGAATGTCGCACACTTAATCAACTGACCACATTCCTATGGGACTTGCTATTTCATGACCCTCGGGCTTAAAAAGCATCGGGTACCCATACAAAAAGCTCTACAAATTCAAATTTTAGAAATATTGCACTTCAAATTTTAGAAATACTGTATTGCACATTTTTACTGAAATAAAAAATAAACAAGAAATGCATTTTAGTTTATCTAGTCTTCATTAGATGGCACTAGCAGTCTTTCGTGTGAGTTTCATTTTTTATTTCAGTATAGAAGTGAGATATTTCCAAAATAATTAAACTAGGCCGTTTGGAGCATTTTCGTGGATCTGCAAAGCTTTTCGTATAGGGGCACAATGGTTTTTAAGCCTGTGGGTTGTTAAGTAGGAAGTCCCGTAGGTGAGTTCCCCCAAGGGAAAAAAACACTGGTCTTAAAACAGCTTCCTTCCCTTAACTCAAGCACACAATTTTTCTCGACTGAATGATGCACATTATTTCCAACAGAAAAAGTACTTATACAAAGCCGAATTTCGCCCTCTTCCAAGTGCCACTTGGTGATGCAGACTGTGACAACTTGCTGCTCCAAAGAAGGCATTTCACAGGGCATATTACGTGTGAATTACGTCATCTAAACAAACTTAGGTAGATCACAATAATGAAGCAGGTTACAGCAGTAAGATGTGAAAACCCAGATGTAGGCTTGTGCGAATATTAATATTTTAGTTCGAAGTGAATTCAAAGCGAATAGTCCTTGGGCTTGAATATTTTCGAAGCGATTTCGAATAGCTGTCAGGTGCCACCGAGCTTCCTGTCACTGAGACACTGAGCTTCCAGGCTTGGCGGGACCTTCATAAAAAAGATATACACAGTGGAATCTTGATGATACGCTTCCGGGTGATACGAATTTCTGATAAGTCCCGCCAAATCCGATTGTTTGCAGTGGGAAAAATTTCGCCTCCACGGACCTGCACGGTCCGACGGATGATACGACCGAGTCAGCAGGGCGCCCGACTGCCGAACGAGCAAGCGACGGCGACGTACGGGCTCTCTCTCTCCTCTTTGTTGCTCTTTCTCCAGAAACGCCGGGCTGTTGTTTTCTGCTCGCGAAAATGCGGCACGCAAGTCACAGGTGTGCTGATGCTGCTGCAGAACCTCCCGCACGCTGCGCGTGGCGCGGCCAGCAGCGGCAACATGGCGTCGGCGTCGGCCGCAAAGTGGTGTCGGGAGCTCGAGCGACCGTTTCTAAGCGCTCTCTAAAATGCCACTTAAGGCACGCACTAAGTTGCTTGTGCAGTAGAGGAGCTTATAATGTGGGCGAAAACGATACTATAAAACATCATCCGCGCCGCTAGTAAAAGCGTCCATGCAATATCTGCCGGGGTGGTAAGCCTAAACAACTCTGGCAGAGCCAGCCGGCTGTCTCGAGCGCTTTGAAACTGCCGCCATGAGGCGCGCGCCTCCCCATTGGCGCAAGTCATCAAGCTCCTGCCACTGCCGCGCGGAATGCGCGTCATTTTCTGAGGGAGGCAGAAGTTGCCGCACGCGCGAAATCGTCGACGCGGGTGTGAAAAAATTGCATGTGCAACGCCGACGCGACCGAATCGCGTGCAAAAACGCGCCGTGCGGGTCACGCTTAAGAAGGCTACGAGTCTATGACAACGTTCTGAATGTGGCTTAGCTTGTCTTGGCTCCACATGCAGTCAACATGTAGGCCTGATGTCCATGGCACTGCGGCTTGCCTAACGAAACCGAAACTTGAACGCAGTTTTGATATTCGTTCACCCCAAATACTTCGAAATATCGGAAAGTTTAAATTCGAGTCGAAGCGAATTCGAATACTGTAATATTCATTCGAATATTCAAAGCCCCCGAATATTCGCACAACCCTACCCAGATGGCTTAAGTAAACGACATGATTTGGACTGTCCGCCTCGTGATGAATACAGGTGGCCTCTCACTCTGGACAGCGTTTTGCAAGTGCATATTAAAAACCATGGTTCCTGAACTGAGCGCCACCTTTGGCAAAATAAATTATTCAGGGCATAGCACAAGCTAAAAGCAACTTCATTTACTCATTAACAAGAGCCACTATAACCTCTGATGGTGTTTGCACAAATGATACAAACAAAAACCGGAAAGGAAAGGTTGGCGTTTCCAGGAGAAATTTTGGGAACAGAAAAGTTTAAAATGCTGTGCATCGTATATAAACCGTCGGCATTTGGAGCTTCTAAATTGGCCACAAAGACAAAATACACGTGTGGTTCATTGAAAAGACTGCTTTGTCTCGATAACAGTACCACAAATTGTGCTGCAAACATTAAACAAATAATGGAGATATTAAGGAGAACAAATAAACAGCCTCTTTCTGGCAATGTCTCTATGATGTCGTAGAATTTTCCTTGTGCAATATTGGCAGCTGCTGGCCTGAGCCACTGTCACGAAACAGGGCTGGGCGATTGCCTGCAGTTTGATTTGATTGTAGTATCACTTGAACGTTAATGCGTAGCCAACACACTGATAACTAATTACAGTCGACTCGCGATAATTCAAACTCGAAGAGACCCCAGGATTTCGTTTGAATTATCCGAAGTTTGAATTATCAGAAGTTCTCATATGTATGACTCTAGGCAAAGTGACAGCACACATTATGATTAGGCTTTGATTTTAATCACATTTGTTTAATTTTCGAGCGTTTTCACACCCTAACTGCACAAAATAAACAGAAAGCAGAGGCGTAAGCTCCACAAGCCGAATGCTGTGTGCGCCACTTTCGTAACCGCCGTGTCTGTTTCCTTTTTCTTTTTTCTTTCTTTTTTCTTTTTGTGACACGCGACACCCGAATGTGTGAATTCCGTGTTTTTCTTTTTGTTTTTGTGACAGTGGTTCGCATAATTTTGACCGCTTTGACAAGTGTAGGCAGGCAATCATGTTTAGACGTCTCTTGAGGCCTGCTCATTGTTTTGGTTTCCAATTCGCATCGTAGAAACGGTAAACAAGGCTCGAAAGGTAAAAAAAACATTGCGGTCTAGCATACTTGTGCTTCGTTTCAAACGTTTGTTTACTAGCAAGGCCTTTTTCCTTGAAGGGTTGAGGCGCTCATTTTTCATTTTTGGATTGTTATGTCGAACAGTTGCACGAAAGCAGTAGATTGCATGAAAGCAGTAGATGTATTTTTCCGTTGTGGACATGCAAAAAGTACGAATTAATCGAATGACAGAGTTTCAATTAAGTGGCTTTGAAATAAGAATAGCGGGCCAACCAAGAATTTGAAGTGGCTTTGAAATAAGAATAGCGGGCCAACCAAGAATTTGAATTTTCTTCGAATTAACCGAAAGTACGAATTATCAGAGTTTGAATTGTCGCGAGTCCACTGTACTTCAGTTCTGGCCAATGTGACATCACTTGTGCCGAAATCGCATCACTGCAATACGGGCAAGATTGTGAAATCTGAGAGTTTTTCAATATTTCTTGTGTTTTTTTTAGCTGAAACAACGTCCTTCATGGCTGTAATGGAGCCAAGTGAGTACAAAAGACTGGCGCTTTCAATCTGAGCAAAGCTGTACTTTGTCTTCACGGCTCCCGTAATGCATGCTTTCAGAGTGTAAGGTTACAACGCATTCACTGTAGGTCCACATTTTGTTCTCGCGGATGAGTGCCAGTCTTGTGTTACAAAGGATACTCGGTTTGACCTCCACTCAGACCCAAATTTACCCAACTTTTTTTCAAATCAATTACCCCGTTGTTTATTTTTCGAGCCGTTGGCCACTTTGGGCCCCATTCATCAGCCACTTTGTGTTGCCATGCAATGTCGGATTTTCAACCTAACGCGTTAACGGATACTTTTGCAGTTAGGGTTGCCACCTCCCCCCTCTCCCCCTCCCCCCCTTCCCCCCAAAGAAAAGAAACCGGTCCTTGGGGGGGTTACACAGGGGTGAGACAGCCCAAACAGATTTGGGAGCAGTTTTCGGAGCAGCAAAATTTCGATTTTGGAGCAGAAGAATCTTGATTTGGAGCAGTTAGGGACATTTAATACATCGTCTTGTGAGCTTAAAAAATCATTATTTCAGCAATTTGCAGGGTCAAGTGCACATTTCAATCAGTTTTGAATACACAGAACACTCAAACAGCCTTACCTGAAAGAGTTTTTAAGAGTATCACAAAGTACTAACTGCACTACCTTTTTCATAACTGGTGATATTGTGTTGCGCCTGCACGCAACACTGACAACAAAACTGCCGTTAACATTAGAGAGTTTTAGCATTCCTTCTGTTCTGTTGGTTACTTTGTTACCGGGTTGACCAGGAGGTGCGGGCAAGGCGAAGGCAGGCAAGGCAGGTCCGCGGAACTAATCCCCCTACAGCTACGGCTACGAATGCCCAAGTGCCCAGACGAGTCCCGGTGAGCACGGTAACTACGTACACGACGGAACAGACGGACTGCTAAAATTCATCAAATTTAAGGGCTGCGCAATTGTGGCGCTTTTTTGCTGTTTTAATGCTAAAATTATTATTTATGTAATCCCAGGCTGCGCTGTACGAACGACTGTAGTCACGGCAACAGTTGAGCAGCTTCGAGCTAACGGTCGCATAGCCCAACCAGCCTACCCGTTT
The DNA here is from genome assembly GCF_048455015.1 of Haemaphysalis longicornis. Classification (NCBI taxonomy): domain Eukaryota; kingdom Metazoa; phylum Arthropoda; class Arachnida; order Ixodida; family Ixodidae; genus Haemaphysalis; species Haemaphysalis longicornis. Next base: position 115,222,589 of record NW_027526445.1, read on the forward strand.
CAGTCCCCGGGGCGCAGGTTCACCCTATGGTCATTTGAGTAGCGTTAATGTTTAGCCACCTAGATTTTGGCATTAAATTTCACTTTGCATACATCAAGTGGTACAGTCGCGTTCTATGGCAACCGTGTAGTCGTGCAGCTATTGGGCGCTGCCTGAACAGGTCGCGGCGCCGCAGCACAGCCCGCAACTTTCTGTCGACCATTCCATCCCCGAGGCTCGCGATCGCGCTTCGAAGCACAGCAACACCTCAACATTTTACAACAGCACAAAAAGCCAAAAAATTCACTTCACGAACCCGATTATAGACGCGCGCACCGCGTTTCGCACTCAAGGACAAACCACGCCGAAGTCGTAGGCCCCACATTTCAATGAACTTTTTTTCGACCCGCCCAACTTCCCGTAATCTGGCACCAATCTCAAACCATATCCCCGCGTTAACGTCACTATTCGAGTCACAACAGATAGACTGAATAGACTGGAACCCAGCTGATAGCGTAAAATAAACCCGGGAAAATATCGGCGATACGCACTGAGCGCGTTGGTAGTAGCCAGATCAGGCGGCGGCCATGTTTGTTGCCACAGCGATGCCTAATCGCGAAGGCCATTTCAGCGAACTTGGACGGAAAGCGAATCAAGTTTTAGAAGCTATCGCTTGCTTCGTTTCAGTCTTTCTATTTGTGCCATTTCTGTGTTTGCGATTGAGCGACGACAAAAGCGGTGACCGGGATGCGGGAGGCTTTCATCCCCGCCGAAACTGACATGAGCATCAAAATCCGTACCGTTGAGTCTCTTCTGGAGCAGTTTGGCGCAATTTTCGCCATTTTCGTGCTTTTGGAGCAGCTTGGCGAAGGAAAATGGAATTGTATCAGAAGGGCGCAATATGCGCAGCTGTCTCACCCCTGGGGTTACAGAATGTTGAATGTGTTGAGAAAAAAAAAAGATTGTGTTGTTTTAACATGTAATGCCATTTTATCAACATAACATTTGTACTAAAAGTGAGTGAGATTTCGGTTATTGCACTGAATGTGCTGCACTGAAAACTAACCGCACACACTTCATTCCATTAAAAGCTCCTCTTTGTCGTACCCGAATCCACCAAACAAACCTTCAAAAGTATACAATGCGTATGACATAACATATTTTACATTCATAGATACATAATCGTGCAATACTATGCAATACACCAACAACGCAGAACAATGAAAGGTAAAGTTCCATACACTTGCCTTCTCCTATCACGGAACTTCAATGAATATTTAGAATTCGACTTGGCAACTCCGGTAAGTTGCTTGTTTTCTCTGGCTGTCCTTAGGAAGCGTTCACATGTGTACACCTAAATTATACCACACACCGAGTCCACTTTAACGATTGGGACGCTGTAACCATCTCAGCGACAGCGCTCACCTGAGTGTTCTCTCTGTGCGTGTCTTTCTGCACATTGTCGACATGTCTTTATCGTCGTAGTTGTTGAATTAATGCTTATAAAAAAAAACAGTCGCGGCACAATGGCCAAAAAACCGGCCAATGATGGCCGGTTTCAAGTACGAACCGGCAACCGGCCCGCTTTCGAAAAAAACTGGCGGGGCTGACCAAAAACCGGGCTGGTGGCAACCCTATTTTGCGGACAACACACCATTTGGCCAAGTGCTGCTGCTGTCCAGTCACCGCAGCCGCAGCCTATTACGAGTCGCGTTCCTGGGACGTCGACCGCTCCTCCGCGGCCACTAGCTTGATCTTGCTGGAAGACGGCCGCCAGGCGTCCCGCTCTGACCGGCTGCCGCCGTACTCTCTCGATTCCCGGGAGTCCCTTGAGTCACGTGAAGAGTCTCGCTATGTAAAAAAAAAGTAAGGAAGACAACACACTCAGTTTAGCTGCCAATACGGCATGTTAAGCAATGAAGAGGCGTCTACGCATGGGGAAAAACCAGATGTATGCACTTAAAGACAAGGAAGGCAATGTCGCCACAAATAGGGATAAAATAGTTATGAAGCCAGGGAGTTCTATAGAGATCTGTACAGTAGCTGGGACATCCAGGATAATGCCGAACGAGAAAGTAGTTCAGAGGAGATAGACATCCCACCAGTAACGACCGAAGAAGTAAGGGAGGCTTTGAAAGAAATGAAAGGGGGCAAAGCACCTGGTGAGGATCAGATAACAGCAGACCTCCTGAAGGATGGCGGAGAAATTGTACTTGAAAAACCGGCAAACCTGTACACACAATGACTGCTGACCGCGAGTGTACCGAAATCTTGGAAGAATGCGAACGTCATACGAATCTATAAGAAAGGTGACATAAAGGACTTGAAAAATTACAGGCCGATCAGCTTACAGTCAGTCGTCTACAAGGTACTTACCAAGGTAATTGCCAACAGAATTTCTGCAACCTTAGGTTTCAGTCAACCTAAAGAGCAAGCAGGGTTCCGCAAAGGCTATTCAACAATGGACCATATTCACACGATCAATCAGGTGATAGAGAAGTGCGCGGAGTACATTGAACCCCTATATATAGCCTTCATAGATTATGAGAAAGCATTTGACTTGGTCGAAACCTCAGCAGTAGGGATGGGCGAATATAGATTTTGAGGTTCGAAGCGAATTCGAAGCGAATAGTGATTTGGTCGAATAATTTCGAATCGAATAGTTCGAATAGTACACATTGCAAATCACAAAGACAAATGAGCAACTTGTGACCTGACTAATGTACACAATTTTTTCTAATAATTAGAACTCACGTAGGCACAGCATTGTGTAAAACTATTACCAGTTGAACATTTATTGCAAAATCTTAGACAGCTTTCCTTTGCTGTATTCACAAGTTTTCATGAAGAAATGCCTGTTGCGCCACATGCTCTAGGTGCAGCAGTTTCCGCCGGCTGCTCATTCACAAGTTTAAGCGCTGCCTAGAAGCTCCGCTAAAAAAAGAAGTATTGTAGCCAATAGTATCCTCGGCCGTAGCCAAGCAAAGCGCAAGTGGCTGGCCGCCATTTTGAATAGGCTCGCTTAGTGCGGCGTACTGCCGCACTGAGCGAGCCTATTCAAAATGGCGGCATGCCCATTAAAAATGGCGGCATGTACAAGTCTGCTGGCTTGGTGCCGCTATGTTCGGAGCGGTGTCGTTTCAGTGCCGCCTTTTTTTTTTAACCTAAATAAAGTGTGCTAGCGGCCGAGAGCTTCGTCGAACCTCTAGGCAAGGCAGCAATTTGGCAGTGCCGGCACTGATAATAGAAATGTCCACGTTGGTGGGTCTTGAGCCAAGCCTGGAGTAACTCTCGGAAAGCTTGACCGAAAAGCTTGGCTTTTAGCTGCCTATTCGGGAGCATCGAATAATTCGAAAATATCGAGTACCTGCATTCGGATCGAAGCGAATAGCGAATAGAGAGCTATTCGATCGAATATTCGACAATACCGAATATTCGCCCATCCCTACTCAGCAGTCATTCAGGCATTACGGAACCAAGGGGTAGATGAGCATTATGTAAGAATACTAGAGGATATTTACAATGGGTCAACAGCTACCATCATCCTGCATAAGGAGAGCAGTAAAATACCTAAGGAAGGGTGTCAGACAAGGAGACACAATCTCTCCAATGTTATTCACAGCATGCTTACAAGAAGTATTCAGAACGTTGGATTGGGAACAGGTGGGAGTAAGGGTTAATGGAGAATACGTCAGTAACCTCAGATTTGCTGATGACGTTCCCTTGCTAAGTAACTCAGGGGACGAATTGCAAAGCATGCTTTCCGCACTGGGCGAACAGAGTAGAACCGTGGGCCTGAAAATTAATATGCAGAAAAATAAAGTAATGATGAATAACCTCGGGTCAGCACAGCGGTTTGAGATAGGTGGCGAGGCAGTGGAAGTGGTAAGCGAATATATCTACTTAGGCCAAGTTGTGACCCCAGATGCCAACCATGAGGCAGAGATAATTAGAAGGATCAGAATGGGGTGGGGTGCATATGGCAGACATTCTCAGATAATGAATAGCAGCCTACCATTGTCACTGAAGAAGAAAGTTTATGACAGCTGCATCTTACCGGTGCTCACCTACGGGGCAGAAACTTGAAGGCTCACTAAGAGGGTTCAACTTAAATAGAGAACGGCTCAGCGAGCAATGGAGCGGAAGATGATAGGTGTAACGTTGAGGGACAAGAAGAGAGCGGAGTGGGTCAGGGAACAAACGCGTGTTAAGGACATATTAGTAGAAATTAAGAGGAAGAAATGGACGTGGGCAGGGCATGTAATGCGAAGGCAAGGTAACCGTTGGTCATTCAAGGGTAACAGAGCGGATCCCAAGAGAAGGCAAGCGTGGCAGGGGGCGGTAGAAAGTTAGGTGGACAGATGAGATCAAGAAGTTTGCGGGGATAAGTCAATCACAGTTGGCACAGGACCGGGATAATTGGCGAATAATGGGAGAGGACTTTGCCCTGCAGTGGGCGTAGACAGTCTGACGACAATGATGATGACGGCATGCTAAAACAGAAGACTAGGCAAGTTGCCACATTTTAGAATAAACAGCGCAAAAATGACAAAACACAACGATGAATTCTTTCATCGACTTGCATTTCTGTACACCCTGGCTTCTACAACAATGTTAAATAGGAGCATGAAGGCACCCAAATAAACGAAAAAGATTATTGCCTCTTGGCGCGTCTGTTCATTCTCTATCTCTCTTGACTTTTGTCGTTTTAGCGCTATTCATTCTTTTAAAACCGATACAACACCATCGAAGGCTGGTGTCGAAACTAGTTAGTAGTAGTGCCAGGCATACTAACCTTTATCTTTAGTGGGATCTGTGGAAGAAACAAAATTTGGGGAAATGGAACAGGATGGAAGGGAGGAATTGAGTCAGAGTTAGTGTTTGTTATTTCCAGAACAGGCAAGGAAGATGCAGTACTGTCAAGCCAACTGGCACCATACTTTTTTGGTTACGACAGTTCACACAGAATGCTACAGTTGCTTGCTTGTTCTTTTTTCTCTATTTTAAACAAAGTCTAAGATTGCTCAACAAAAGGCGTTTACAAAATTTAGACCTGCCTGCATATTTTATTCTTTAACTACACCTTCAAACAAGCGAGAGACCGTTACATTGCTAACTTAATGGTAGCCAGCAGTTTTTTGAAACAACGTCGAACACCAAACCAGCTCATATTAAAAAAAAAAAAAGAAAACACATTTAACCATTCAGTTTTAAGACTTTCCCGAACCTGCTTCTGGGATAGTTTTTTGTTTATACTTTGCACACATTCCCGAACATCTGCATCAGCCGGAAATGATAAACAGCTTCGCTCCTCGATTGTTCAACTTCCGTAGACACTGTGGCAATAAGAGATCTACACTTGGCCACACCATAATTATTTTATAGTTTTGAATACCAAATATAGTAAGAGCGTACGTGGTTAAATGATCGTTTCTTAGTATTATACTTGAGTTGTCATACCATCAAATAACACATTAAGAGCTGTTGCAAATGAGTTTTTCATTACAAGGCAAGTGAATTTTGCTTGCCCGTTCGCACAGTTCTATACTAAGATCCTATTTTATTCACGATGTTCGCAGCTTATCAGGAATATGATTCAAGCACAGAAACTGTCGGTACAATTTCCTCAGATCTCATTTGAAACTCAATAGGAAATGTCTAGGTCAACTTGAATCCCAACCTCTGCCAGATGCCACAATAGCAGGGCTTTTTTTATTTTACGTGCAATTCTAATGATGTTAACTGTCATATCTGCGTGCAGTCAATGCACGATAAGAGCACCTTAAAAATATACAGCATGAATACTGCGAACCAACAACTGCAACATTAGAACCAGCTCAATGTAAAAAAAAAAAAAAAACGCCCCTGCAAGGTTTCAAGGGGCTGAATTTTTTTTTTTTTTTGCTTTCCAACCAATTTTGATGAAACTTGATGGGCCTGCTCAGTTTTTTTTAGCTAATTTCAAATATCAAATTAGCTTTGATGTGAATTAATTAAAAACCTTCCCTGATTGTTTTTGAGAGCAATAGGGAAAAAACTATTCGGCAAAAACTTACCAGCAAGGCATGAACAGATACCAGAAGTTGCAGATAATGACATGTGGGAAGCAGTTTTTTTTTTTTGTTTTGCAATCACATGCAAGTTTATATCAATTCAAACTTCCAGGTTTGAAGTACTCCCGCTAAACAATTAAGAATAATGCTAATTAAACAACTACTGAAACATAAAACACAAAATCTGTTTTCCTTATAATAGGATGGTTCAAACATTCAGCTTCACAGTGCAAAAGAAACGGTCTTCCTTGCTGCACTACATGCTGGGATGTAGCTCTCGAGAATTTCGTATCGCTGCGATACGGCAAAGAGCGGGGAATTATGAAAACAAATTATTTTATTTTGGTTTATATCAGGGCTCTACGGCTTTTATAAATACCTGGCACTGTTCCAAGTATGGAATTTTCGGAGGAAAAGCTATGCAAATCAAGCGAAAAGTGATACCTAAAAAATTGCTTTCTTGGGCAATTTTTCGATCCCAAAGACCCACGGGCCCCCTTAATAAAGCGCTCAAAGTGCAATGTGCTGTTCAAAAATTCCCCGCCCGCATCAAGTGCACAAAAAATGGAACACAAACCCGTGAAACCAGAGCAACAAAATGCAATGCCTTGCATGCGAAGGAAAGAGAGAGAGAGAGATGCCAAGAACACCATCCCCGTCATGCATAGGAAAGATTGAAATGGAACCGCCACCATTTTAACTCAGCCCCACATACTCACATTCTTGTTATGCTCTTTCTGTGTTCAATACAAAAAAAAAAGAGTTTTTTTTTTTGTCAATGCAAATGCACACCGCTTGCCTCAGCTTAAAATTCTAAATCACGTGCTGGCTAACTTGGGGAAACCAAATGCAAATGGTGAATGTGTGGTAGAAAACGTGATTTAGTACGCAAAGTTTAGACAGCAACGCAATGCTTAGACAGTACAAAAAAAAAAAGAAAAAAAAAAGAAGAAAACAAAATCTCTATTCCTCTTCACAGCGCACAAATAACGTGACACAGGGGAGCGCTTGCCCTCTGTCTCGTTATTTGTGCGCTGTGAAGATGAATCTGTGCCAACTAGCCCAGTTTTCTACGCTACTACAAAAGCGCTATGTTTGGACAAGAAAAAATAACTATGCCCTAAAAAAATAGTTCATCATCAAGTGAAAAGAAATATGGCTTGTGCCCATTTGTGCAGGTATTCAACTCCCACGAGAATTTATGCATTCAAGTATTTTTACGAACTCACCACTAGTGGTATTAGGCAAGCTTGGATCCTTTAAAGGAGCCACGAAGACAGAATACAAGTTTGTTTTATTCGAAAGATTTCGCGTTTTCTTGTGCCCCCAGCGCTTGTCCGCTTCACTGAGAAATTGATCAATTTAGGTTAAAATTTTGATTCTCGCGCCAAATCGTAGGTTTTCGTAATGTCAGCAATGACGTCAGAAACGCATGAATTCAAGCGAACTTCCACTGTGTCATTCGGGTTTGCGGCCTTGCTGTCTATCAGCCCTACCAGATGGCGCTGCTATAGTCATCCACGAACCGTTGTCCGCCGTTGCTTTGTTTTTGAGCGTATTTGCACCTGGCTTGTTTTCGTTACTGTAAAAAGTGATCGTCTCGTGAAACCTGGGGTATCCTCGACAAACAGGGTCACGTAAGACAACGCCGCTTACGCCAATCGGCCAGTGCACTGTAAGACAACTTCAAAGCGGCGGAATGCTGTGCAGCTAAAACAAGCATAGTGTGCCCAGTATCAACAGCAGTACGCATCAGTACTTCTATGCTTACGGGCGTTTTCGTGACTTTCATTGTTTACCGCACCGTTCTTACTGCTGTAAAATGAATATGCATTACACTTTGGTGCAAATAGTTAGTTCGGAAAGCCTATAAGCCGTGCCTGATTTGCGTTTGCTTTTCCCGTCCTCAGCCAATCGCACAGCTGGGCTCATATGACATCACAGGTTCTGTTGCGGGAAATGAGCTAGTGGGTCGCATGGCCATTCCGTTTTTTCCTAGTTATGTACCTTATTTGAGCGAAGTGTGTGTTAACAGTGGTGTCAGTATGGTTCTATCGAGGCAATCTTTCGAATGAACCGAACTTGTGTTTTGTCCTCATGGCTCCTTAAGGTTACGGTAATTACAGAATTTAGTACAGTCGAATCCCGCTACAACGGAATTGACGGGACATGCGAAAAATTTCGTTGAAGCGAAAATTCGTTGAGGCTAAATCTGCCCCAACACACCACGGAAAGGCCAGAAAAATAGCCCCGTACGTTTCCGCAACATTGGCAGCGTAATACAATGTTTATAAAAAGGAGTGACGCGCCATAACTAATGTTTATTCGGATAACAAACATACCAATGGTTATCTGTTTTTTCACTGCACCCAAAGAACGCGTTACGGAGGGGGGTGAAGATATGCAGGCGCAAAACGTATCGCTGTACAACAAGGCGTGTCCACCGAGCTGATTACTTGCAGATAGCTGCTAGGCCGTCGGAAGCCCCCCTCTCGCTTGTGGCAGGAGCAGTGCCGTTATCTTATCCTCCGACAGGGCACGGCAGCTACTGACCTTGGCAGGCAAGACGCGCGCGCTTGCATTTAACATGACCGCGCGCTCGCGACTAAGATAGGATGACTAGGCTTCAAGACCAAACACGCAAACATGACTTTTGCTCTTGGCTATGAAGAATGGTTGAAGGAAAACGGCAAGGACAGCTGCTCACAACGCATACATGATGGCACCGCGCCAGCAGCGGAGCACATTCATGCAATTTCAACTGGATACGGATTGGCTGTAGCTCTGGGGCTCCGTCTTGGCGAAGCGGGCCTGCGCCTCGTGTAAAGACGGCCAGCCACATCGTTATCACCATCAAGCAATGGCGTGCGCCTGAGTTATTTTTTGTTTTGTTTTGGGTGGCGGTGTGGTCGCAACGCGCATGTTTTCGGTGAAACTAAGCGTCCTGAATGTATAAAAAGTTACAGATAGCTGGCGCTATGCTTATTTTATTGTAAAATAATTGTTCAAACCCAGTCCAAATCATCGAAAATTTCGTTGAAGCGAAAGCAAGCCTGACAAATGGTTCGTTGTGGCGAGGACTTTGTTGCATTGACCTCTATGGCTAGCTGACGGGGAATTGGAAATATTTCGTTGAAGTGGAAATTTCGTTGAAGCGGCGTTCGTTGTAGCGGGGTTCGACTGTATCATTTTTATTTCCATTTTTTTTTCACATTAAACCTCAGCAGGTGTCAATTGGACATCATCTCTCTCTCTCTCTCTCTTTTAACTTAAAATGTAACGTTTAAATAGCTCTACATTAGATGTCCCCCATTCTTTCCAAATTTTAAGTGCTTTCAGTTTCGATAATAGCTCTTCACACACATCAAAACAAACGGAAAGCATTGGCATAACACAATATTGCAGAGGTGTATCAACAGTGAAATTTCAGCCTGGGACCTAGGAAACTCAATCCGAACATTAGTTAAGCTTAGTGCCACAACAAAAATACAAGCATCAAATCGAAGAGTCATATTTTGGGTTCGTATCCAGAAAAACTTCCTGGATAAAAAAAAATAAAAATAAATTCCGAGCTTAAAATATATGCCCTCGCATTTAGATCTTGCAACACCAAGGCTACCCCAAAAAAGCAGCATTTTAATTCCATTCCGAGTTACACAATGCATATTATACCAGTGTAAACGCTATACCCATTTTTTCTTCTCTCTCTCTTTTTTTTTTTAGACTACGTATCTGTTTCAATAGGTTGCAGCCGTGTAGTGGGATGAACGCAATGTGAGCTATAGATGTGACCGTGTTATCAGTTTATCAGATAATCTGAGGAAACCTCGCATTATCGCAGCTTTCATTGCTACCGCCTCAGCAACCATGTCCATTCCCCCACTTTCCTTGGGGGGGGGGGGCAGTTCGGGGCAGCTTATCTGTCTGACGGTGCTCTTATCACTTTCTACCACTGAGGCAAAAACAAAAGAACATACGTGGTAGCTTTTACAGAAGTGGTTAGTGCTAGTCAGTGTGACTTGTATCTCATAGATCTTGACTTGTATCTCGTTGACACACATGCCAGCCTTTAAAAAAAAAAACGCTCCAAACATCTCTAGTTTCAAATTATTCTTGACTCCAATTACAATGTATTAAGATCTCAAACTTTCATCAAGCTAGTATTCTTATTATTGAAAACTCGGAATACAGTGGACTGTCATTTAATGAAACCTCAAGGAACCGAGCAAATGTGTACCATTTCTTCCGAGAGTTTCGTTGACACATAAAATAAGTTTGGCATGGAGCGATGTGAAATCTCGGTGATCCGCAGAACAGCACAGTATGGGCTTTACAAACTTCATTCGACGAACGTAAGCATTGCACGTTTTTTTTTTCTTTTTTTCTTGTCTTCCAACCACTTCTATATTTTTAAAAATGTTAAGAGTCCACTTACTACTTCCACCTGAAGACACGGGGAGACAACAGTGGTTTATATGCCTAGTTAGAAATGACTTTGCAGCTGTTTTATTATTGTAATTTTTTTTAAGTGACGCTACCTATACTCCTCTTTACAAAGCACACTACAAGTGCAAAAAAGCGTCAGAGTGCAACACAATAGAACTGTGTTTGCCCAAAATATTATGCTTTCAAGTCTGTTTTTTTTTATTCCATTTATGCAATGGTTCGAAAAATTGTTCTGACTAAAGAGTTACAGCAAAGGACAGAACCGGCCATGGTACTCGGTAGGGGACCGGTGCTACTGCGCATGCGTGGAGATGGAAAAAGTGGTTGTGAACATGCACAGGTGTACCACGTCGTACCATACCGGGACCGCTTCTCCCCTCTGATTTTCTTTACATAGCCTGAATACAAAACCAACCAACTCTGAGCTCTTTGTTCTATTTGAACAGTAGTTCTGTTTAAATTATTTTCACTTATCGATATTCAACTGCACTGATATTTTGTTACTCGACATACACAGTCGTAGTACAGTTAAACCACGTTATAAAGAGATGGGCTATAATGAAATAATGAAATGTAACGAGCAAATCATAATTCCCCTTGAAAGTCCCCATAGAAACCAGTGCATTGGGAACCTTGCTTTAACGAGGTAAAATTTGCACATTAAGGGAAGTAACAAACAAATTTCGTTAGGAAATAAAATTTTGAGCCAATTTCGCGACAGTGCAAACCACAGGGATAAGACGGTGCTCAACATGCCAATGTAGGTATATAGCAGCTCAATTCGGCGCGCTATTTGTTTTGGGTAACTGCAATGCACAATACTTGCAGTGAATTCTCGCTACGGCTATAACAAAATACTGGTTATAACGAGCAAATAGCGGCGCCCTTCAATTTCATTTTAATAAGCTTTAACTGTAGCAAAAAGACGCTGACGCTGAAATAGTACTTGGGGTCCGTTATATATAGCCCCATAGGACCCGCAAATGTCTCCACTGTTGTTGCCCGAGTCAACGTCTACCTCTTTTCCATTTACCATTTCCGGCCGAAGCAAGCTTTCACTCCAAACTATTTGCCATGGAGCGTGACATTAAAGGTGTCGTCATACCTCTGGCTGCCAATGACCATTTCACAAACCTTCCTTTAGAGCTTTTTAGAGGCCATTTTCTTCACGACAAGGTTACGCTCAAATGCCATTTCTTCACATCCGCTTGCGCGATGCACTGTCTTCGACACGATGCATTTGCAGAAGAAGTGCACACTTCAAATGCTCAGGGAATAACCATTTAAAAAGGGGGCATATTGGTCTTCATCAAAAACTTTGTTTTTGCAGTTATGATGATGAAAATGGGAAGGCATGTAATTTTTCCATCTGATATCGCTTAGATATAAAATTTGTTTTTGTTTAAAGCGACTACATTTAAATTTATGCGGATTTTTATATTTGATTTTTTGACAGCCTTTGTAAAAAAACTGCTGGAGTGATGCAGCTGAACAAGGTACCAGTGACCTGTGCACAAATCAAGGAGTGCAATAAGACTAACAGCATCATTTGTATGGTCTGTGGCAGAAGTTACGACTGTTTAAAGTTTGGGTTTGGAAGGTGGAAACCAAAAAACCTGGTTTTGCCTTCCAGCCCAAACTTCAAACGGTTGTAACTTCTGCTACAGACCAGATAGAATGATACTGTTAGTCTAACTGCACTCCTTGATTTGTGCACAGTCCACTGGTACCTTGTTCAGCTGCATCACTCCAGCAGTTTTTTTACAAAGGCTGTCAAAAAATCAAATATAAAAATCCAAATAAATTTGAATTTCGTAGCTTTACACAAAAACAAATTTTATATCTAAGGAATATCAAAAGGAAAAACTACATGCCTTCCCATTTTCATCATCATAACTGCAAAAATAAAGTTTTTGATCAAGACTCACGTGCCCCTTTAACACAACGGTGACCACACAATGGCCTACAATCTAGCACTGGGCACTAACTCGCTATACAGAGCAGGCAGAAGACAAGACATGCAGTTGTTTATCACACAGAACAACAAACAGTCAACTTTTCGAATTACATTAATCATGCATCAGGAACAATCCTGTCCAATGCAAATGTCAACAAGCTTTCTTCTGTTTCACTAAAAAATGAGAAACGGAAAACTTTGTGAAAAAAACATGCAGTCGGCAATAAGACTGCAGAAGGCATAAAAACCAGCGAAGACAGGGCAACCTAAAAATCACACGGCTAGGATTAGTGCTTGAACCTGCTAGCAAACTGTCCTTGATACTGTACGCTCCTCAAATGCTCTGAGAAAATGCCGTTTAATGAAATGGCAGGATTTTTTTTATGCTGTTCTTTATTCGTGCTGCATTCAACTGTGGATTTACTACAAATGCTCAGCCAAAAACCCAGCGGCGCAGAAATTTGAGCCATCTTTACAGAGCGCTCCATACTGAAGGCATCAACCTGTTCATTGGCACAAGTTTCTCAGTAAAAAAAAAAAAAAAAAACGCACTACTTTCACAAGCATAATTAGGCTTTTCCGGCGAACATTTTTAATTTCTGGTAATCTCCACTAGAGTTGGCTGCAAACACCTAGTTTCGCATAATTACTTTCCTGCCTACTGACTCGACACTCCCTTAGCATGCCTACACTGAAAAAAGAAAACAACTCTACCGAACTTGAGCTCGATTTCTTCTCTCCAAACACAACACTGTTTAAAAGAGAAAGCAGTGCTCTAGACATACTTACTCCGTCTTTTTCTGCCGACTTCGATTTCTGAGAGAGAGAAACGGAACAAAAAAACAAAAAGCATGCTCCAACATCTCATCATGCCACCACAATTAAAACATATCACGAAAAAGTCAGCAAACAAGAATGTTACTACGTACAATGGTGAAATGCAGCACGCAACATGCTAGAAGCAAGAAAAAAGATGCAAACCATGCTTGGGAAAAACCTATTAGAAACATCATGCATATCAATTCAAAGGGAAGTACACAATGGTACGAAGACAAGGCAAGCTAGCAAAACAGGGCCACTGTCAAGAACCCTTCATGCCAGCTTGAGCTATCAGTTTGCAGTGATGGCTGCTCTGTGCTTGTCACACAAACACGGCATTTTCCTTTTATGGGGGGGGGGGGACATGTCTCTTAAAACTATTTCTTTTAATTTTCGAGTAAACTCTGCGAAACTTGTCAGACTTGCTGCTTTTCCTCCACTTATTTCAAGATTTCAAGTATGGCAATACTTTTTCAGCGAGTCAATTAGTTCCCGAGATAATTACAGATAATTGGCCATTTTTGGAGGAAGAGTAGACGGGACAGTGTTGGTCGTAGGACTGTAATCTTTACATTTTCCAACAATACGAACACTGGTGAACGTAATAAGAGAATCGGTTTTTCGGTGCTCCACATGGAACTAATTTTACAGCTCATTAAACCTTGGTGGCAAAAGTGGCAAGGAACCATTTTGATTGCCCATTTCAAACACTGAAGTTTAATGAGCTGCAAAATTATTTCCAAGCAGTGCATCAAAAAACTGTTTCTGCTGTTGCATTCACCAGTGTTCATAGTGTTGGAAAATGTAAAGATTACAGTCCTACGACCAACACCGTTCTTGTCTACTCTTTTCTCCAAAAATGGCCAATTATCTGTAATTATCTCGGGAACTAATTGACTTGCTGAAAAAGTAATGCCACATTTGCAATCAGTGGGGGAAAAGCAGCAAGACTGACAAGTTTCACAGAGTTTACTTGAAAATTAAAAGAAGTTGTTTCAAGACCAGTGTTCCCCTTGAGCCTGTCAGGCACAAAACATGTTCATTTAAGCATGCTTTTAAAAGCATGAAGTCGTCCACAGTTGTGTTGCGTTACCATACCTGGAAGTATTTTAAATCCATTCCCACAACAGTGAGAGTGTGTCGTAACTCGTACGCAGCCAATTCGATATCAAACAAGCTAGGAAGTAAAAAAAAAAACTCACATCGGCGTCTGGCTTTGGTCGGCCGAGGTTGAGAAGCTCCAGCGTGGCTTCCGGTATGTGCGCTCTCTAGACCAGGGAGAGAGAAGAACAACGTTGAAGTCAGAGCAGCAAGAAATTCATAGAGGCCCGTCAACCTCAACGGCTCTGTCGGCATAGCGGGGGCAGATAAGGTGAAGGGCACCTGAACAGTTGACTCCTGTTAAGGGGGGACGTGGCTTTCAAAATCAACTTTTTTATTTCTTTGTGGATTTTGATGAAAATTGGCACAGCAACTGGAAATGCTTCTGTGATAACACCATAAAAATTTGAAGTTAATATTTTGACAACTTTTTTATGTATGAAATTTTCTTTCTGTTCCGCTTGTACCGAGCTTGAGCGGCTTATAAAACACGATAGAAAACTTGTTCGAAGTGCTTTGCATTCCCAAATGAATGGACGAGGTCGTGACAGTTTTAGAATTTTTTTTTTACAACACGATGTTTTTTAGTTTTCATTTTTTTAGAGGTTAATGTGCAACAGGCATGTCGACTGTGAACGATTATTTGAATAAAAAAATCACAAAAAACAAATCTGGAAAACTAAAAGTGTCACGACCTGAACAGTTCATCAAGGAATGTAATGCAAGAAACGGAATCAAAATAGACCCAGCAGTCACGAAGAAATCCCTGGGACAAGCGACACAGGTGGCAAAAAAAACTGTTTTGAGAAAACGGCTTCCGAAGTTGCAACATAGGTTTCACATATCAAAAGTCGTCACGGTTGTAGCCTTTCATGTCCTTTTGAACATGGGGCTTCTGGAAGGCCTTGCCTTGAAATTGGAGTGCCTTTTCAGCCTTTCTCTTTCCAGAAAACATAATTTTCAGCTCCTCCGTGAAGAGTACATACCCCCCTTTGCAAACCAAACAGAGGGGAGATGGGTTTCAATGGGCTTTCAATGCAAAGTAGGTTAGTTGGTTGGCTGTATCGCACTGGACAACCTCCTTTTGCAGTGTTGTCACCATGGCAACAAGTTAAGCATTTTTTAAACTTAAATTTGAACATTTTTGGCTTTTTTCATGTTTTATCTTGCCTGGCACAGCAACTTAGTACTCATAGTGCAGGTGTTCATTGCCAAAAGTTTGCATACCACAAGGTTGAAAATGAGCTACTTTGAAGCTTGGTAGAGTATTCTGCATAACTCCCAACTTCAATGCAAGAGCATATTTTTTTTACTACTTTTGACATTCAAGGCATCCAATATTTCTCGCAGCACAGCCAGTATGCCCTGAGCAATGGTATCAATAATTTCCCTAAAAAAAATCACTGTTAAATGCTGCCACAGTAATGTACATTTTTAACGCAGAGAGCATATTTTATTCCTATATTACTAACTCAAACCTGTTTGCATGAAAATTACAAGTGCACGGGAAACATTGCGCAAGAAAGGCGATATGGCTCGCGCGCATCGCAGCGCACGCTTACCGCGACATATCGAGCTTTGATTATACCTGATATGGCTGGTCAGGTCGCTTTTAAGATTAAAACTAACGTCGCAGGCATTAATTACAACTACTGGCGTTCAATCGTAACCGGTTGCCCAGTCATGTGATGCTCCAATGCGCGTCGGCTATGCCGTGCGCGCCGCAGCGTTTGACGCGTCGACCGTTTCTTTCTCAAGGCTAGCGAGCCCACAGTCAAAACACAGCAATAACTAAGCGTGTAAACATCGCAAATCCGACTAAAAGTTCACTTCACGAACCGCTATCGCAAGCGCGCACACCGCGTGACCCTCCGGGGTCTGGCGACGGTAGAGTCACGCGCACCACGAAGCGTTCGATGACCTCCGCCTTTCGAGCCACACAACTTCCCGTAATCTGGCTAGTTATCTCTGGCATTCCCATCGCGATAACGTCCGTGTTGAATACCACAGATTGAACAGAAACTCGGCCGAGCGAAGCGGCGAAAATGAACTCAATCCGCTCGCTACGCAGCTCAGGCGGCCGCCATCTTGCGTTGCGCCCGCGACATCCAATCAGGAGGGTCGTCGTTCTGTGCCCCGACCGGAGGACCAATAGCGCTTCAGCATCTATTTCTAGCTTCGTTTGTGCGTCGTTTCTTTTCTGCCGTTTGTGCGTTTGTGAATGAACGAAGATAAAAGAGACGAGCGGAACCGGAAAAACGATCGCTCGGCCGATCTAACCATATCAAAATGGCCGCGCCCGGTGGCACCGTTGCGGAGATAGAGCGCTCCGAAAATTGCCGTTTTTTCGCCCTTTTGCGCTGATAGTTTGTCACCGCGCCTGACAAAAGTATTTTTTTATGCCACTTTGCGACGCTTTTCAGCGTAAAAACTTTGCAGACGCACAGAATAGGAAACATAGAAGCCGAATATGCGGGTTTCAAAAAAACGATGTTTTGGTCATTTTTCCGAAGTTGAAAGCCGCGTCCCCCCTTAATACGAGCTCCACGGGCATCATGAAAAACTTTGACACAGCTGAACTTCCAAGGGGGGACACTGGTCTTGAGGATCGAAAATTTGCCAAAAGTCAATTTTCTGTATTAATTTTATTTGCAGTCTACAAGTCCACAATAATGTGCTATCGGCGTCAAAGGAAACGCGAACACGAAAATATGAACCAGAACACACAAATAGCGCGATTTCTTCCCATGCAAGCCAAAATGATGCGTGGCTTAGTTACAAAAACAAAGTTGGGAAAAGCGGATTTCCAAACATACAAATAGCAAGCCATTATATGAACTCTACGAACAGTATTTTTCAATTTTGCACGTTCTGGTTCATATTTTCGTGTTCGCGTTTCATTTCACGCTGATCGTACCTGCAAAATATTATAGCTGTACTATAAGAACTTATATAGCTGTTGCCCTTTGAAGTTGCCTAAATGACTGCCTTCACCAATGTTTCCAAACTTCGTGCCTTATTTTCTCAGGACCAATATTTTTCCCACGAGGCCAACTCTTGGGTTCTACAGTCGAATCCCGCTACAACGAAATTGACGGGACGTGCGAAAAATTTCGTTGAAGCGAAAATTCGTTGAGGCGAAATCTGCCGCAACACACCACGGAAAGGCCAGAAAAATAACCCCGTATGCTTCCGCATCATTGGCAGCATAATACAATGTTTAGAAAAAGGAGTGACGCGCAATAACGTCATGTTTATTCGGATAACAAAGATACCAATGGTTATCTGTTCTTTCACTGCAGGCGAAGAACGCGTTGCGGAGTGGGGTGAAGAAATGCAGGTGCAAAACCTATTGCTGTACAACAAGGCGTGTCCACCGAGCTGATTACTTGCAGATAGCTGCTAGGCCGTTGGAAGCCCCCCTCTCACTTGTAGCAGGAGCAGTGCCGTTATCTTATCATCTGACACGGCGCGGCAGCTACTGACCTTGGCAGGTTAGACGCGCGCACTTGCATTTAACACAACTGCGCGCTCATGACTAAGATAGGATGACTTGGCTTCAAGACCAAACACGCAAACATGATTTTTACTCTTGGCTATGAAGAATGGTAGACGGAAAACGGCAAGGACAGCTGCTCACAACGCATACATGACGGCGCCGCGCCAGCAGCGGAGCACATTTGTGCGATTTCAACTGGATACGGATTGGCTGTAGCTCCGGCTTGGTGAACCGGGCCTGCGCCTTATGTAAAGACGGCCAGCCACATCGTTATCACCATCAAACAATGGCGTCCGCCTATGAGTTTCTTTTTTTTTTTTTGTGGCGGTGTGGCCGCACCGCGCATGTTTTCGGTGAAACTAAGCGTCCTGAATGTACAAAAAGTTACATAAAGCTGGCGCTATGCTTATTTTATTGTAAAATAATTGTTCAAACCCAGCCCAAATCATTGAAAATTTCGTTGAAGCGAAAGCAAGCCTGACAAATGGTTCGTTGTGGCGAGGACTTTGTTGCATGGACTTCTATGGCTGGCTGACGGGGAATTGGAAATATTTCGTTGAAGCGGAAATTTCGTTGAAGCGGCGTTCGTTGTAGCGGGGTTCGACTGTATATCTTGAGATGTACTGGTCAGATTTGTATCATTTTTGCTGCATTAGAAAGCTTATGAACTTAATTTAACAGTGCAATAAAACCACCAAAGTATATAATTTCTTTGGCTAGCAGAATTTTTAATGCAGTTCAGTTTGCAAAGACATTGCCAATTGATGACCTGACATTTAATAAGTTTACAGCAATTGCAGAAGCAATGGTGAAATTACTGCAGAAGTACATTGGCACTCCCTGGTCCTTCTAGAGCACAAATGGATAAAAAGTATTCGATTAATGCATAGGTAGATAATGAAAAAATGTCAGCATCTCCACTCCGCGGATGATGGCGAGGGTGCTGAGTACTAGGACTTGAAATGACATCCAAGTTGCGCCCCGAGTGACATCCAATTTGCGCCCTGACCGTCATTCGATTTGAGCCGTGAGTTGCACCTTGATTATTCCCTAAACGAAACTGCCACTCACGGCTCAAATCAAATTTCGCTTGATTTTCGCTTGACGGTGGTGTGCGCACGGATGGACGCGGCCGGACATTGGGAGAGGTCCTAAGGTACTCCACACCGTTACAGCCGAGGGAGTAAGCCGTTTGACTCTCGGGTACTAACTCACGTTCGTAGGCCAACGGGTACGACGACTGACACTAACTCTGTCTGGTCTACCACACACAGGCTTAAATCCTGCTGGTGCCTGTGTGATTTTTTGCGATTGTAAATTCTATGCGCACGGACACAGACGGACATTGTGCGGTCCTAAGGTACTCCGCACCTAAAAAATTGACTCAAACAGAATGCACAACATGTTGCACAACTCCGAACTTACACCACATAGACAAAAACTGACTGCATATTTGTGCTCAAAATGCTAGAATACTCTTAATGTGTTAATCTCAAGCACATATTTTAAAACACACACAAAATATCCTCAAGACCAGTGCTGCCCCCTTAAACAGAAAGCACAGTAACACCATCCCCATTAGTCCAAAACACATCTCCCTCTTTGATATTGTTGATAATCTCGAGATAGGTTGCTAAAATCAAAGCCTGAAGCGTTTCCCCCACCCCCTTCGGCTGAACGTTCGGTTGCTCGAGTTTGCAGAGTACATTTCTCACTGCGGAAGACTGACCATTATGAAAACATGCAACACTGCTTCATTCAAAATACGACACTCTTCACACCAGACTCTTGTCTTGTCTGTCAGGCAATCTCGCTGTGCTTACTGGGTAGTAATTTGCAGTTAAAAGGTGCTCACTCTAAATTACCCACTTCCTTCACAAGAATTTCAAATGTTTTTGGGCTAGCTGCAAGAAATGGACAGTGAGTAGGCTGACTGCGCACGAGAAGGCGCGCTCTAACAGGAGTCTCGACTAGGGTTCACCACTGATTAAAATGTAGTAAGGCCTAACAGATTCGTCTCTCCCTTTGGACACAGAAGCTCACGTTCAGAAAATCATAGGTTTGGGACAGTTTTGTTTCAATGAAAGCCCCATGTTCTTCATAGAATGGGGTCGGAGCTCAGCAGTTTTTGATGAACTCTACAAATGGTGCTACACCTCTGACTGCTTAGGCCCGAGTTGAGGTTTCTGCTAAGCCATGTAAGCATGAAAATGGTTGCTGGTTTCGCACAACCTTGCAAAGTACCGTTATTTGCTTTAATATGCCTTAGGAACAGAGGAAGAAAGCCTCACTTTAGATTACAACTGCAGGTAAGTTGCTTTTTTAATCCACAAGCACAACATCAGGCAACCAGAGGGGCAATAGCTGTGATGTCACTGTGTAAAGCCACGGAAATGCCACTGTGCTATCCTGTCTTCGTATTAACTATTTTATTGATAATAGTCTTAACATTGCCTTAACATTGGCACTTTCTTTTTGTCGTGCTCACGGAGTTTCTGTTGACTACAGCTTAACACTTTCCTGCCCACGGGAAAAGCAGTGAATCTGGGTAGTCCAGCAAACAACTTTTTTCCTGGTCAGAAAAATATGCAACATAGAAGTGAATGGTATCAAATTGTCGAATAGGAAATCTCCTTTGCAGTGGTAATTGTTTCAAACTAAAATTTCTATTTGAAAAAAAAAAAAAAAAAAGAAAGAAAAGTAGTTGTACAGAAAAGTTCAGCAACAAACAAAAAAAATAAGCAAAAACGTTGGTATTGCTCCACACACACAAAAAAAGAAATCTAAGAAAATATCAACTAAGAAAATCTATGAAGAAATCTAAGAAAATATGCACATACACTATACGTGCAAAGCTCCGGCAAAGATCAAACACCTAACTGTAAAATTTCTTGAATTACAAAAAACAAATGTTAGCACAACTAAGTTTCCTGCCACTTAGCAAAGCAGTTCCTCGAAGCATAGGTCGGCCACACGTTTTCTGCTCCACACTTTTTTGTTCGTAGCACAATTTACAGTTTCGATACTTTTGCATTTTCTGGGGCTTGCATTGGACAGGGGCATCAGGTCCTGGGCTGGTTTGGTGCACTGTCGTTTTTGGTGCCGAAATCCGATGACGAAAAGTTGTCCTTAGAGTCAGTGCTGCTAATATTGATCAAAAAGTCGCGCGTAGGATCGTCCGAATTGCTAAAAATGCGGCGTTTTCGCGGTGCTGCAGCGCGCGATGTCGGCACCATCTCCCTACCATCCAACTGCCTGTCACATGACACCGGCAGTGCTGTACAAAAATCGCAGAGTGCGAAAAAACAAATCAAAGAGAATGCAAGTGTCTCTACTACTCAGTAGATGGCGCCAGATCTCAAGAGCACACTCGGAAAGCACGAACTTCAAATGGGAAAACGTCAAAATTTGAACTTGAAAGCATCAATATAGTCTACTATTGATTTCAGTAGACATGGGCAGGAAGGTGTTAAAGTGGCCAATGTTACAAGAGGGGGGGGGGGGGGGGAACTCCCAAGGAAACCTAACGAGTTTTGAGGGTGAAAGCGTTAATGTCCAACTGAAGGACGCCACGGCCCAAGAAGGTTTGGGAGCCGTTCTGCCGTTACAGACGCCCGAGTACCTGGTGGTCGGTGAAGGCGGCCACGTGCTGCACCAGGGGCTGCTGCAGCTCGGGGCACAGTTGGAACACGTTGTGTAGCTGCTCGGCGGGCAGCTGCAGCAGCACCTGCAGGGACTGGGGCCGCGTGCGCTGGCAGCACTTGACGAACCCTTCCCACACCTTCTTCTGCTTCCACACCTGCAAGAGGAGGGAGATGGGGGGGGGGAGGGAGGGTGAAAGAACAGCAACACATCCGCGCGCTACTCAAGCCGCTCTTTTGTTACTACAGTTCAACCTGGATACAACAAAGTTGACAAAAGTTTGCAATTTTTCGATACATGCAAGTTTTAGTTACGTGTAGGTTTCGAGTTAGGGCTTGCGTAAACGAAGCAGAAACGAAGCCAGAATGCTAGACATCAGTGAAGGGGAACTCAACCTTTAAGGATTTATTTCCCAGCGGAAGACTGCGTCATTTGCGCCTGCTGCTTCCGCACAAGCTTAGGCACTACACGGCACTCGAAAGAAGCGAGGGAACTTGCCCCTGCATGTTTACAAAGGTAACATAAGTATCGGTTTTGCCTTTTGACACTTTTCAGTGCCTTAACGCATTTCAAGAACCAAACGTGTGGTCAGAGGGTGCTTTTTCGCGAACTTGATGCTCTTTTCCGCCCGCAGAATTGGTGCTGGGATACTGTATCAGGCAGCAATGACACTTAAAATTGCGAGCTTGTCCCGAAAAAAACAAAAAGCTTTTTGTGTTCTTGCAGCAGACCTCATCACCGACGAACTGACACCACAGATAGCGGTGAAGACGTGTGTCTACACGCCGAAAGGCAGGCCTAGCATCTCAAAACTGAAATCTCGAACCGAAACCGCACTCACACATGGAAACGCACAATAGTTCGCGGTGCGGGCTAAAAAAAAAAAGTGAAGTATAGCCTGTATTCAATAGCGAGGCACGCGTGCAGGCAACCATGTGAATGCGCCGTCACTGGTTACGTCCGACTCCGCAGGATGGCGCTACGTGTTCGAGCTAAGTGCATGATATGGGTTGGACATTCCAAGCTCTAGCCCGCAGAACAAAAAGTAATGCCTCGACTCCAATGTAAGTGCTCTTAAGGGGGGACGTGGCTTTCAAAATCAACTTTTTTATTTCTTTGTGGATTTTGATGAAAATTGGCACAGCAACTGGAAATGCTTCTGTGATAACACCATAAAAATTTGAAGTTAATATTTTGACAACTTTTTTATGTATGAAATTTTCTTTCTGTTCCGCTTGTACCGAGCTTGAGCGGCTTATAAAACACGATAGAAAACTTGTTCGAAGTGCTTTGCATTCCCAAATGAATGGACGAGGTCGTGACAGTTTTAGAATTTTTTTTTTACAACACAATGTTTTTTAGTTTTCATTTTTTTAGAGGTTAATGTGCAACAGGCATGTCAACTGTGAACGATTATTTGAATAAAAAAATCACAAAAAACAAATCTGGAAAACTAAAAGTGTCACGACCTGAACAGTTCATCAAGGAATGTAATGCAAGAAACGGAATCAAAATAGACCCAGCGGTCACGAAGAAATCCCTGGGACAAGCGACACAGGTGGCAAAAAAAACTGTTTTGAGAAAACGGCTTCCGAAGTTGCAACATAGGTTTCACATATCAAAAGTCGTCACGGTTGTAGCCTTTCATGTCTTTTTGAACATGGGGCTTCTGGAAGGCCTTGCCTTGAAATTGGAGTGCCTTTTCAGCCTTTCTCTTTCCAGAAAACATCATTTTCAGCTCCTCCGTGAAGAGTACATACCCCCCTTTGCAAACCAAACGGAGGGGAGATGGGTTTCAATGGGCTTTCAATGCAAAGTAGGTTAGTTGGTTGGCTGTATCGCACTGGACAACCTCCTTTTGCAGTGTTGTCACCATGGCAACAAGTTAAGCATTTTTTTAACTTAAATTTTAACATTTTTGGCTTTTTTTTCATGTTTTTCTTGCCTGGCACAGCAACTTAGTACTCATAGTGCAGGTGTTCATTGCCAAAAGTTTGCATACCACAAGGTTGAAAATGAGCTACTTTGAAGCTTGGTAGAGTATTCTGCATAACTCCCAACTTCAATGCAAGAGCATATTTTTTTTACTACTTTTGACATTCAAGGCATCCAATATTTCTCGCAGCACAGCTAGTATGCCCTGAGCAATGGTATCAATAATTTCCCTAAAAAAATCACTGTTAAATGCTGCCACAGTAACGTACATTTTTAACGCAGAGAGCATATTTTTATTCCTATATTACTAACTCAAAACCTGTTTGCATGATATTACTAACTCAAAACCTGTTTGCATGAAAATTACAAGTGCACGGGAAACGTTGCGCAAGAAAGGCGATATGGCTCGCGCGCATCGCAGCGCACGCTTACCGCGACATATCGAGCTTTGATTATACCTGATATGGCTGGTCAGGTCGCTTTTAAGATTAAAACTAACGTCGCAGGCATTAATTACAACTACTGGCGTTCAATCGTAACCGGTTGCCCAGTCATGTGATGCTCCAATGCGCGTCGGCTATGCCGTGCGCGCCGCAGCGTTTGACGCGTCGACCGTTTCTTTCTCAAGGCTAGCGAGCCCACAGTCAAAACACAGCAATAACTAAGCGTGTAAACATCGCAAATCCGACTAAAAGTTCACTTCACGAACCGCTATCGCAAGCGCGCACACCGCGTCACCCTCCGGGGTCTGGCGACGGTAGAGTCACGCGCACCACGAAACGTTCGATGACCTCCGCCTTTCGAGCCCCACAACTTCCCGTAATCTGACTCGTTATCTCTGGCATTCCCATCGCGATAACGTCCGTGTTGAATACCACAGATTGAACAGAAACTCGGCCGAGCGAAGCGGCGAAAATGAACTCAATCCGCTCGCTACGCAGCTCAGGCGGCCGCCATCTTGCGTTGCGCCCGCGACATCCAATCAGGAGGGTCGCTGTTCTGTGCCCCGACCGGAGGACCAATAGCGCTTCAGCATCTATTTCTAGCTTCGTTTGTGCGTCGTTTCTTTTCTGCCGTTTGTGCGTTTGTGAATGAACGAAGATAAAAGAGACGAGCGGAACGGGAAAGACGATCGCTCGGCCGATCTAACCATATCAAAATGGCCGCGCCCGGTGGCACCGTTGCGGAGATAGAGCGCTCCGAAAATTGCCGTTTTTTCGCCCTTTTGCGCTGATAGTTTGTCACCGCGCCTGACAAAAGTATTTTTTTATGCCACTTTGCGACGCTTTTCAGCGTAAAAACTTTGCAGACGCACAGAATAGGAAACATAGAAGCCGAATATGTGGGTTTCAAAAAAACGATGTTTTGGTCATTTTTCCGAAGTTGAAAGCCGCGTCCCCCCTTAATAACAACTCTGTTGACACCACCGTTGAGGATCGCATTAAAACGAAGCAGACGACGCACGCCAGTGTTATTTTTTCTTTGCCGTGCGGCCGCATTGGCACAAGCCGCGCCATCGTGGCGCTTCGGCCATGTCCGTGGACATTTCAGCGTTGCCAAGTGAAGAAACTGACAGCTAAGCTTTTCAATGAATATCACCTATTGCTACTCTTGCCACCTGGTGTCACGCTAGACAACCAAAACCTAAAGTGTGTTCTGCATTAGCCAAGGGGTGGCACTAACCGCTCCGTTCATTATCATCGTCATCATGACGAATTTTGTTTTCGGAGATTTCAGACATTTTTGTAGCTGCTGGTTCCTTAAACTAGTGCTAGTGTTCAGTTAACCAGTTCATTTCTCCAACCAATTTTTCAATTAAAAGAACAATGACTGATCAGCTCAGCGTGTTCCTTCCATCATGGTTAACTGCAGCAACACCTTCGTAGCATGAAGGTGGCAAACACACAGGCTTCAATGGGGGTGGCAATGGAAAAACCTCGTTAAATCCCCGAATTGTTACGTAGAAGTTTGTTACATCCAGGCTTAACTGTCAACACGTGAGCGCTTCTACGTGGACTCGTTGCATCTGTTCGTAACATGCAGCACTTGAAGAAGCCCTCCCACACCCACAGCAATGAGGGGCATATGCCTCTGTCTCCCCCTCTTCTCTTGTTTGCCCTTTCGGTTCTGGTGTCCCATCTTCGGGACATTACCCGAAATTCTTGTAGCATTTTGAGAACAAAACCGAAACAGCTAGTTTTAGGGGAGATAGATCATCAAGGATGCCTCTTTCGATAGATATCACCATTGTTTGTCTCTTTCTAAACCTTGCAGGCTGACGTCAGTGCAACCCCAAGGACTGAAGTTCTAGTTCAATGACATGGCTGCAAAGCAAAAAATGCGTGCCCTACCAGCTTTATTTCTTGTATGTGGGAATTCAATGCTTTCCAAAATTTTATGAAAACAAGCGAAACAATTTA
The DNA here is from genome assembly GCF_048455015.1 of Haemaphysalis longicornis. Taxonomy (NCBI): domain Eukaryota; kingdom Metazoa; phylum Arthropoda; class Arachnida; order Ixodida; family Ixodidae; genus Haemaphysalis; species Haemaphysalis longicornis. Next base: position 115,248,440 of record NW_027526445.1, read on the forward strand.
AAATTGTTTCGCTTTAAAATTTAAAACGCAAACAGAATTTAAAATTTTGTTTGCGTGTGATGGCCTAATGAAGTGTCATGCCTGTAAACCACTAACTACTTGCACCACAAGCTCTATTTTTCGTTTGTAAGCTTATAGGGTCCAAATATTAGGGAAAACACGCGGAAAAAGCTTCTCTGTACCAGGACGTTGAGCACGGGAGTACCTGCTTGATGATGAGGCGCTGCAGGATGTTCATGACAAAGCCCAGGAGGCGTGGGTAGAGGCTGAGGGACTGGATGACTGTGCGCATCAGCAGGGTGGGCAGCGGGCTCTGCTCCATCAGCTGCTGCATCACCACCGCCAGTACCTCCTGGGTGTACACGTGGCGCTCCGCAAAGCACAGGGACGTCGCTACAGTGAGAAGGGAGATGGGGGAGAGGATTAGGGCTGGGACTGGTGGCTGCGTTGCAATTCGCAGACAGCTTGGTAGACCGCTTAGGAAGCAGTCTAATTGGACGCCTAGAGGAACAAGAATTGGAACGGCGCAGTGGTCACCGACGCAGAGGAATCCTCGTGGAAGACATGTGGACAAACGCAAGTTGCTGGTTTCGTAAAAAATGATAGCTTTTTTGATTAACCCTGTAATGCCCAATGTATCATTTATGATACGGAATCTTTTAGTTTTTTTTACTCGCTCCCAAGAAAAGCCCGCTCTATCATTTCTGATGCCTCCTAACCAGTTTTGAAAAAACTAAAATTCCATAACTGGCTGCATTGAGTCCTACATACAGTTTGAAAGATGATTTCCTCCATCATAAGCTCTCCCGGTGGGTCTACACTGATTTTTATGGGCATATGATACATTATATACTACCTATTTTTATACGTAGATATATATATACCAACAGTTAGCACAGGACCGGGATAATTGGAGATTAATGGGAGAGGCCTTTATAATAAAAGGCTGGCGGTGATGATGATATATACCAACATATTAACAGGTAAATGATAGATTATATACCTACATTATATCAGTAGGTAGATATATACCCACTTTTTATGGGTACATATGGTAATTTGATGACCTCGGGAGAAAAACTTTTCTTCTTCATGTTTGTTTTATTTTAACGTTTCTCATTGTTACTTTATCCAAAATTATAATTAATAAAGATTTAAAATTTTTATCTGTTGTTGTCATTATTTGGGCATTGCAGGGAAGTAAACAACAGAATCTTCACCAGTAGTATATTATACAAAATAATAAAATAAAAGAACAAGTCAAGTTGCTGCAACACTGATGTGCGAAAAAGTGGCGCTGGCATCGCTTTCCAGTTTAAATTAAACAGGAAGGTAGGCTACATCATTGTTGACTTGAATACTGTCTCTGCAAAGCAGTCTTCGTTGCCGGCTTCGTTCGAATGGGAACGGGACTTAACATGGTGCACTCTACACGAAGATGGCAGCAAAGCCATCTAGGGGGTAAATTGGAACGCACCAAGTGTCATCAAAAGCCACAGGGTGTGCCTTATCTGTGACTGCAAGGATAGCGTCCATTAACAGACCTCAATGGGTTTCCTGTTCCTGTCGCTATCTGCGTGCATTAACATCACCATTTTCACACAATCATCACGTGTCACCTGCTTTGCTGTGTCATGGAAGGTTAAGTTAAGCAGGCAACCATTAGTACTGCTGCCTACTCGAGACAGGTGTAATGTCTCCTTGAAGTACCCACCAACATCTCTTCACGGCACTGCCATTGTTGTACAGACCCGTTATTGTGCCTACTGTCAGACAGAGCACATCAGCAATGGTTGTAGAGTACAACCCCTTCATAACAATACCGGCTATAACAATATATTGGATATAACAATGACCAGTTGTGGCACCGTTAACTTTGCTATATCTTATATAGCAAAATAAACCGCTTATAACAATGGTCATTTTCCTCATTACTGGTTACAACAATGGAGCCTAATGGTGTGAGCCTATGTAAAGTATAGTACAGTTAAACCTCGATATAACGAAGTCGTACTTGCGGGCGAAAATTTCGTTAAATCGAGAATTTCGTAAAATCGAGGTTTCGATTTTACAGTTAATTTAACCAGTTATTGAGGTTTCAAAACCTTGCCCATCGCTCAGAAACAACTGCTATGTAGTTACCTCTCCACTTAAAGCGAAATTTGTACTAAAACTGGCCGCGGAAATTGTGTGAATTAAGAGCCTCAACACTTAGGCAATGGAATTCGGAGCCGACCGTAGTTCGTGTCGTCGTAAAACCGGCGCTTTTTCTGCAACGCCTCATTAAATATGATAGCAGACTAGGTTTTCACTCTTTCATTTCGGTCACTACTAAACGCCGCTGTTAGTCCATTGAACCCGCGTCCGTGCCCCGTGAACTTCACCCCGGCGAGGTGCTGGTTCAAAGTTACGCCTCTTTTCGTCCGTTCAGTAGTAGGCTTAGCCGCGGCGTTGAGGGGTGCGGCGGGCCAACAGCGGAAGGGTGCTATAAAGCCGATAAAGCTTTCTAAAGACTTTTTTCATGCACAAAGGCTCTGCAGTATGGGCGCGTGATGCAACCACGACACTCGAGATAAAGCCATGATTGAGAATTGAGCGGAGTACACACGGACCGCTTCACTTTGTGGAGCAGCGCTTACGTGCTCCCGCTAAAGTGGAAAGCTTACATTAAATATCTTCTGGCCAAATTTGATTAAGCAATTACTTGTATGCCCGCTGAGCCCTAAAGAAACCGATTTCTCCGCATCGCAGCTGTCTAATGAACACGTTTTGACCACGTTCGGAGAGCAATTTATTGCCACCAGCACTCGATGTTCAAGCCGTAGTGAAGAAGTCCGTAAGCAGTGCTTGGCGTTTCTTGACCAGGGTGGGCTTTACGTGACGCTCGTATGCTGACAGCGCTAACAAGGCTTGCTCTTAAACATTCGCGTGCGCCTGCGTGCCTCCGCAGAACGTCGATGGCATCCATCACTTCGGTGGCCGTCGGTCTACCGTCCTACCGTCGGTTTCACTGACACTTCTACAGGCTCTTGTTCGGAACACTTTTCTTTCCCTTGGAGTGCTCATGCTGCTTATAAGACTCATCTAATGATGGACGAACAAAATATTAATGTGGTTATCTGCGAGCACAACCTAGAGCAGCAGCACCGTGAGCAAAGACGCGTAGAAAAAAAAAAAAAAAAAACACTTGAAGTAGGCTTCGGCAGCTTAAGCATAGAGGGCGCTGGCGTAGGCAACGATGGAGACGTCAAAATGGTGGCGGCACTATTAAACCGTCCATGACCGCTAGCGGTTTTTGAGCAGCAGCTTTTATCGCTTTTAATTGTTGTCAACCGCATAATTCACCGCTTTTCTTCCATTTTAGCCTTTTATCAGTAAATGTGAGTACTTAATGTTTTCAATGCAGGCTCTGAGAGGCAAAATAAAACGTGCCTCGACCGGAATTTCTTTCTTCCTTTCTCGCCGTGACTTCGTTAAATCGAAAGCGCCGCACAAAATTACTTTGTAAAATCGAGATAAAAATACATGGATTTAGCAAAATTTTGGTAGAAAACTGGAAAAAATTCGTTATATCGCGAATTTCGTTAAATCGATGTTCGTTATATCGAGGTTCAACTGTATTTGTAGACCTGTGAGAGATCATGGGTGCATTCTTTCCAACACTTAGAAAAAGTTGGTGGTTTTTATGTACCCATGCTATCCCTGCAGGAACAGACTTCCTCTTATCTCCTGCTGTCAGCTGGCCCAGGCAGTGAGAGAGGCAGGGGGTAGGTCTTCAACACTGTCCAGATTAAAATAAAGCTACAGTGGGCTAAACGCTACTGTTGATTACCAATGTTAATAAAGGCAGACCACAACGCCACTTTAGTAACACGCAATCTGCCAATCATTAAGAAAGAAAGAAATGGTCAAGGATTTGATGTGGAGACTTTTTCCTATATGAAAGACTGTGGTCTTTCCTAGGGGCTCTGTGGAGTTGGTTGGCACATGCATGGCTAAGTCCAGGTGGTCGGCCGTGCAGTCACATTTCCGTTTTGTAAATACTGGGTGAAAACCCTTAAATTACAAAAGTAACCTTTTCTGCCCAACCCTGTTATAACAATTACTTGTTATAACAATTACTTTTTTTTTTGGCACTTCAGTATCGTTATAAGTGGGTCAGACTGTTATTATAAACACTCACTCACTCTAATCATACACAGAGATAGCCCAGACGTGGAGGAATCCATCAGGGCGTTCACTCAAACAGTAGAAGTCCACTAAGTGAGGGCTCCAGTCGTAAAGAACTAAAATCACGTTCCTGGTAAGCGAGCACAACTCTAGTGTCAACAATGCACAATTCCATTAACCAGCTCAGTGATCCATGTTAGTAACGTACACATTGTGTAACCAACCCGCCGTCTTTCAGAAACCACTCCACCCCCACGTACATACACACTGTTACCCGCATAGAAGAAAAGGCAGTTTTGGTAACAAGCGTCACTTTTTATCAATAATTTGAAAAGCCACATGACCTCTAAGGTTAAACCGTACTACACCAACAGCAGAGCAGTTTAAATACAGTAATGTACATTCATTATCAGCCTACACAATCACAAGCCTAGCCCAAAGTGTATCAGCAACAAGCCCACCAACCTTTGATGACCGTCTTGACATCGCACTTGGACGGGTCGATGTTGTGCAAAGCCACCAGCAGTTCAGCAGGAGACACCGGACTGGTGAAATTTGCCGTCGACTCCACTGGAGACACGACAAAAACAACAACACGAAAATTAAGGCTGTCTTCCAACCGAGTTACACACATCAGCACCCATTACACACACACACACTCCAGCGATCAAATCCTTACGGCATTTTGCTTGGCGTGCTATAAAGAGGGAGGAAATAGATGTGGAAGAAGAGAGTGTGTGAGTTCGCTGAGCCCTTGGTGAGCCTCAAAACTGGTCGCAAGTGAAAGAAAAAAAGGCACAGGGAAGACAAATCGAGGCCCTTTTTTCTCACCGTGGCTTCCGAGGAGACGATTGAACACTTCTTTCACCACTATTGGATTCAGCTTGATCAACTTTGGTAGCGCTGCAATCACTTCTTTCTGTGAAAGTGGAAGTGGTGGGAGGTGGAATGGGTATTCATTAGTCACTGCTCTCTTTACCCACTCCTTCCACACATGCAAAAAAAAAAAAATAGCAACACACATTCCACCAGAGTGCCCTCACTAAAACAGCATCGTAAGCTTAGCAAATTGCATTGAAATAATGATAACTACTCTAACAGTCATGATGAGCTGCGGTGAACTCGGGTGGGACGCCTCAATGTACTACCTGGACAAAAACAAAACCCCTCTAGTTGTTGATCGACATCAATTTTAAAGTATTTTGAGTTCGATACAAAAGCAATGGAGTTCCCAGTACCAGGCGGGGGGGTTGAGTTGCAACAACAGAGCTGAACTTAACCCTTTGAGGGTCTCATGGCCGTACATGTACGGCATCGGCAAACACTTTCAAAATGGTCAATGACGTACATGTACGGCATTGCTTGTATCTTTAAAAAGCACACCTTTTTCGCCAACTTCTCTTGCTTGGCATGCGCTGCCACACTGCGGAAATACCAATTTTTTTCTTGCGCCAATGGCTCTTTTTATTTTTTTATGATTTACTTCAGCGGCACGCCGGCAATCACTTGCGCATCCGCTAACGAGGGGGCGCGCTGGGTATCGCCCACCGGGCGCTTCTCGCTTCTTGCGCCTGCCACAGACCAAGGTCGCCTGTGAAACTGATGAGGCTCTTCTCTCCTTTTTTTGTATTTTATGGGTGGTTTGCCGCCTATCGCTCCCGCATCTGGCCGCGCGCGCCCGTGTGGGCGCAGCGGCTGGTTTTGGTATTGTCCTCCGGGCGCTTCCCACTTTTGACGCCCGTGAAACTGATGTCTATCTGATTTCGCTTCACTCAAAAGGTGCCGGCTTGTTACTCTCTCGTTTTTATTTTAGAATTTTCTTGTGTTACTCCTGAATAAACCACATATATGTAGCAACATAAACGATTTTTTTGTCACTTTATGGTCACCCTAAAAATATTACTATAATTTTTTCTCGAAATAGATTCATCCGAAGAATTTAAATCGGCAATAAAAAAAAATGACCCTGGGGTGTCGCATTTGGCGAAAAAATTCGACCCTCAAAGGGTTACAAAACAGGCATAAAAAGGAACAGCCTTCCTAGCATTCTTAATTGAGCAATGCTAACAAACGTTGCGCAAAGGGTGCACAAAACGTCCCGTAAAATTTCCCGGTGCCGATAAATTTTCATTTTTTCTATACTTGCATTTGTGGTGAATTTCTTGCTAATTCCCCCGACAACCAAGTTCAAAGTCAAATCCCGTAACTGAAGCAGGACCTCCTGAAATTGCCCCTGGAATTTATTAACCGGATATTGCAATGGTGACTGTTTGAAACATTGTGTTGGACTGCGAACACAATGTGGGGAAAAGAAGACACTTAGGAGTTTTTTTTTTTTTTTTTTTTTCCGAAATGAGCCAGATCCAGAAACCGAAACTAACTCAGATAAAAGTGCACTGACAAGAAAAACTTGGCAACTATCGCCTAAAAAAAGGAGTGGCAAGAAAATAGGTGAAATAATGCCCTGCAAACATGTTCGCAGATCGCAGTTCGTATTGAAAATGAGCCAGATTTTGTCGCTTTAAGGACCAAAATGAGCCAAATCCATTTGCGCAATTGGAGTTTGCCCTTAGCTTGACTGTTCAGACTGTTTCGTGGGTGTTTTCAGAAGGTTTTCTTTTATTTTTTTGCTTTTTCGAGCTAGCTTATACTGAATTGAGACAGCAATTAGGAGATCGGCGCAAGATTTATGCCTGGATATCAACGACGAAGTGAACGGAAGAAGAAGTGAGCGAAATGAAACTGGAGATGTGAAACAAGGAATTCACCTCGTCTCCTTCCGTCCCTACAGAGTAACTCCGGCTATATTTATTTTTTTTTACTACCACATTTACCATTTCGGTACATAACTAAATAGCCGCCGGTTACAAACCCTGGCAAATCCCCCCTCTGAGAATACGAACCACTTCATTAAGGTGAAAAAGAATATATGTGCAGCCTTCTTGTGAAGCGCTTCGGAAATTCATGACAAGGCAATGAAGAGCTTGCTTACTTTGTGAGTGCCTTCCGGCGTGCCTAAGAAAATTATCCCGCGGAAGAATTCGAAATGAGCTGCTAATGGTGCCAAGGGAACTCGCCTCATCTCCATGTATATTCTACTGTTCGTGAAGCCCTTGTGCATATGTTTAACGCCTTTTCCGCCAAAACTCCATCGCACCATTCTTGAAGGTCAATTTAAATAAAGTTTTCATACGAATACCGCATCGACTTGAGAGTTTCAATTCAATATGAGCCAAATCCAAAGTTATCACCCCAATATTGCTGAAATTCACGGCATAATTTTTTAATGACTTGTGGCCCCAAAAACTTTCCCTAGCTGACATGTAAAATATAACATACATATTGACTGTCTTGCATTTAGGTTCGGTAACAAACTTGCGAGTTTCTCAAATTCGCATTTGGTAGATCTGGCTCGTTTTGAAAAAAAAAAAAAACACACCTCACTTGTTTCTCCAATCATTACTCCATGACTAACCACGAATAGTCCAAAGGACCCTCCTAATAAAAAAAAATACATTAAGGAAAATGAATATAATGGACTGAGTCTGGGACAGTCTGCAGTCAGCAGAAAATAAACAATTGCCTACGTGTCCACGCCTACGTGGCTTCAAAACAGTTGCACGCTGGCGGTTCAACAAAGCGTTGTCTACTTTTTAATATGATGAATCGATAACTGTGAGAAAAATAAGAGCTTACTGAACCGACTGTTCTACGATACAAAATGGCAGGGAGCAAAGAAGTTTCTTCACGCTACCAGGATAAAAAATTTCAAACATTACCTTTGAGAGACCGTTGAGTACTGGTATCAGGAACCGCACATCAGACACCCGTTTGTGGTACAGGTCTCGGACCCTTGCAACTAGTTCAGCTGAGGGTGGGGCTGTGGGAAAGGAAAAAAAAAAAAAAACTAAGAGCATGAAAAATGTTCACGTGAAGAAGCAAGGTGGATGAAGTAGGAACAAAAACAAAATTTCATTTTGCCCGAAAAAGTGAATTCCACCGTCCTGCAGCAATTTTCTCTTCTTTTTTATTTACGGATAACAGAGAAACAATGGCCTATATGCATACTTGCATAAGGCGGGGGACGATTTGGTCCTTTTTCTCCATAAGCAAGCTTATTTGTCAAAACCTGCACCTCAACTCCCTTGCTTTCGCGCATTTCATTGGGATGACTGGAAAAACAAAGGTAGTTCGGAAATTTCTTCATAAAATCATTTTCAAAACTTTCTACCGAAAAAAAAAAAAAATATATGGCAAAATGATATACCGTATTTACTCGCATAATCCTCGCACTTTTTTTTCGGAAAAGTCAATGCAAAGTTAGGAGTGCGAGAATTATGCGGGAAAAAAAAAAATTTGGTGCACAGTGTTGCCAATTTGCCTTATGCCAATCCCGCTAAATGTAGCGGTCGTTTTTTGTATATGCAAGCTCAGTGTTGCCAACAGCAGCTATTTCTTTTTATTTTATTATTTACAACGTAAACAGTCTCCCGTCGATCAGCGATCATGAAATTGCCGCTTTTGCTTTCTGGCGCGCGCCCTATCTCGTCGTCGTATGTGCGTGCCCTACTCCAGTAACGCACGTTGAAGTCGGTGACGCCGAAGTGCCTGCCTGCGGCACGGTTGCCGTGTTCGATCGCGTACTCTTTCGCTTTCAATTTGAAAGCGGCAGTGTAGCTGGCGTTCTTCCCCATGGCGAAGCGGCACCAAGCACAAAACAAAGAGATCAAAAAGTTCTCAAAATGGCAGCGAGCTATCCACCACTGACGCGAGTGACTCACTGACTGCTGCCGCTCAACGACGGGACCACGACGGCGACACGACGACACGACAGCGGGCTGCGCGAACACCGTCTAGTTGCGCGCACGCGAAACATGCGCGAAACCAGCTCAAGGACAGTGTGAGTAGCGTGTTAGCATAGAGTTAATACTCTGTTAGGGAGTAGCCATGCAGGTTGTTAGGGCGCCTGGATGGCCTTGGATACACAGCACTCTCCGCCGAACGGAGAGGCGGCGGGGGAGGGCGCGCGTTGGAGAGCGCGTGCACCATGCGGGTTTCGCGAGCAGGCAACTTTCGCCTCTGCAAAGTTTGGGGTGCGAGGATTATGCGAGGAACCAAAAAATCCAAGTTTTGGTGGCTCACATTAGGGGTGCGAGGATTACGCGAGTGCGAGGATTACGCGAGTAAATACGGTAACCAACATTGTACACTTGCTCCAATATTGAACAATACTGAACACATACAGTAAAACCTCGTTACAAGAGACAGTTGGTTATAAGAGACATTTGAATGAAAGCGGTTTGGTTGGTTTTCCTATGCTCGCTGTCAGCAACATCGCATACAAGAGACCTTGGTTACAGGAGACATGTTTCCCGGGTCGCTTGAGTGTCTCTTGTAACGATGTTTTACTGTAACGAGATTGCAGAAGAAACAACTAAATTAGCTTTAAAGCTCAATTCAGATGCTTCAGGGGAGAAATGAAAATTAGACATGGCAAATATGTGAGTGAAGTCCATTCCAAAGTGATTTTGCCAAATCATGAAAGTGAGCCCCCCCCCTTTTTCCAGCACTAAGCATGCCACTCTAATACCGGCACTCAAAGCTACCTGTAAAGTACCGTATAATGCGGAATATAGGTCGAGGCGGAATATAGGTCGACTCCCTTACCTTGTAGCCGAAAAATAAAAAAAAAAATAATTAGGTACCAACCATTGTTTTATGGAGACTATAACTTGTTTCGTCTCAGATTACTCATTTAAAACTGTCTGAAGTATCGTCGGACGACTGCTTCTGGCTCGCTGTCACCCACACAGCAGGTCGTCCTCGGTGCAGTCCAGGGAATTGCTTATGCAGCACTTCTTAAACACTCGCAAGACGATGTCATCGTGAAGCGAGCGCAAAGCATGGGACACTCGTGTGCAGACCGGAGCGACAGCCAGTGTGTGCAGGCGGTCAGCAAACATCTGGGGGTATCCATTCGTAGAGGCATCGCACGACGCTAGCGGACAAAATGTGCCCCTTTGTACAGCACCACAGGTGCACAAAGCAGCGCCCATGAAATGAGGCCTTCCGAGCGTTGCATAGTATATTATCTCTATGCCGAGAGCTGCCCCTTCAGCTAACGCCGCTAGCAACACTTCTTTTAGTGATACCGAACTGGCGTAAGGCGGACACGTCATTGGCCTTGGAAAACCCCCAACTTTTCTTTTAAATGCTGCTGTAAACTGACACCAAGTGCCTAAACTCATTTTGAGCAACAAGAAAATTGCATGCACACATTCGCCGGCAGCAAGAGAAGCAACAAAACGAAGATGGCGTCGCGTCCGATTGATGGTGGTGGCGATGGTGCCTTTGGGGTTTGGATGGGCTCGATGGGCTGCCCAGTCACCAGATGACAACTGCCAGTGACTGCAATATAGGTCGAGGGGTGACTTTTCGGCAAATTTTTCTGTAAAAAATCTCGACCTATATTCCGCATTATACGGTATTATGACACCCCGTTATCGCAGCCCATGTCTTTCGTCAGCTGGATCAGCGAGACGACATAGGAGGCGGTTACAAAAGCAGAAACTCTCTGCCCCCCAGAAACGCACTCTTGTCGGTGAGTATGTGGATGATGCGGGTGACCAGTGTCTCGGCTCCCTTGGGGCAGTTCTCGACCAGCAGCAGCAGCTCGGGGGACGACATGCCCATGCCCTTCACCTGCACGCGCACAGAAATAGTTTTTGTTTTAAAGAAAAACGACGCACATTGACAGAGAATGTAATTTAATGAGGTGCGAAGACGATCACAGGAAGCCCTGACGGGTGGTTAAAATTAAAAACAAAATGAGACGTTGATAGGTGGTGGGTCACTTAACCTTCCTGTGACCTCTTTCCTGCCCTGAGCTTACAGCTGAGCTTATATAGCTCAGCTGTGAGCTATATATACATACAGATATAGATATGCGCACGCATATATACATATATATACTGTAAAGTTCCGAGCTAGCGCCCACCCCCGAAACATCATTTACCCCCTTTTATCAATTTACTAAAAGACCCCAAAGATCGCCCACCCCTGAAGAGAATGGATGAAAGTGCCGACGAGGGAACAAAATAAACGCAAATCATTCATTCATGTGTTGATGCGGTCACTCATTTGTCCTTTCAGCACTTGAGCCGAAAGTTCGCCCATTTGGTATTTTTTCTTGATACCTCTGGAGTTTTGGTTGGCGGTGCGGTCACTTTTTTTTAGTTTTTTTGCACCTAACCTGAAACAACTCCCATCCCGTATTTTTCACTTCATATCGCTGTACTCTGGGTGGGCGTTCTTTCGGAACTTTACGGTATATACATAAATAGTACATATAATGTACTACTACATATACGTAACACATGCACAGTGTGGCCGCTAGGCCCACTTGTAACTTCAGTTGAAACGAGTACAAAAATACGGACCCCAAGAAATCACCAAAAATTTACGTGCAACGGCTTAGACCCGGGAGCGACCAAATTTTGTCCTTCAATAAAAACAATCATAAAATCTGGCTTTGCTCAAAAAAAAAAAAAAAAAGATACAGCTTCCCCGATAGGTGCAATGTCGCACGGAGTTTGTCTCATAAAACTACAACGCCAACTATTCTTGATAATATGAGGTGGGTAGAGTAAACCCAAACCTCATTTCAAGCGGAATGCTTTCATATTCAAGCCTCCACATACTATCACTACTACTTGACACTGACAAATATTTTTGCCCCGCCAGACCACTTACGGCCCACAATGATCATCCAGCTAGAATACCGTATTTTTGTGCGTATATCCCGCCCCTGCTTATAATCCGAACCCCACTTTCAGCCCACTGGAAAACGAAAAAAAAAAAAAAAAAATCCTCGCATATTGCCGGCACATTTGATACAGGAAAGGCTGCACCAAAGCTACTGCTCAAGCAACACATCACATACTATGTAGACAGAAAAAAACGTATGATTAGCAAGTCAAATACACTGACTGCAATAAAATTCAGTTGTTAAGAGTGCGCTTGTCCTTGTTTTTTCTTCCTTGTCCTTGTGTATGTTTAGTGCAATCGCTGCCATGGAAGGCTTAGTCAGTGTTACTGCATAGGAGCTTCACGGATCAATACGTATTGCCGTGAGCTGCACTAAAGGAAAACCCCCGTGCATTATCCACGCCCCTGCTTTGCCAATGAAATTTTCGCATTTTTGGTGAGGTGTTATACGCGCGAAAATACAGCACTCCCTGCATTAACAGTCGCTTGGCCACAACTCAAGCAAAATCCCACAACCGTTACAGCTAACGGGCCACACGAATGTAGACGCATTCGTTCTGCTGTCAAAGCTGAACAATGATAAACGAGTGAGACCAAGGAATCTTCAGCCTAATGATAGAGGAGCATAGGAGTGGTCACCTATGCTCCTATGCTCCTATGGTCACCTAAGTCGCCACCCGTCTTACCGGTCCTTCGAGACCTCTCAGGATGGTCCTCTTGATCTCAGCGATGGCCCCAACATACACGACAGCGAGGCTGTGGAAGGGAGGGATTGAGAACGACAACATTGTAGCACCAACCAACGAGTTAACAATGCACCGACAGAACATAGCTGTATCAGCAGTTCGGCAAGACCTGCATCCTTCAAACACTCTGTTGCTGTGATTAACAAATAATCGGCAGCATTATGCGAGCTGAAGTTTCATGGCTGTAACTTTGTACAGCATTTGCGAACATGACAGTACAAATTAAGTCATTACACCTAGTCCGCGTTTGGCTGCTGTGTCGTAGCAGCAACTGGCCAGTCAAAAAAAATGAATTTAGCGATGTTCTCCAAAGATTTCGTGAGGAGAAAAGAACCAGGAAATTAACAGGGAATACCCAAAATCAGCATATTTCCTTCTGCAGTAGGTACCAGGCCATTCCAATGACGGTTACAAAGTACATTGCGAGAAACATCTCTAAACAGCACCTTTAATGTTCATTCACAAGCAAATTTCAACTTATCTAACAGCCTTATGTAACACCATACATAACAGCCCCAACTGCTTTATATAACAGCCGTGTGCGTTAAAAGATGCGGACCTTTTCTTTCCCCGCAGTGTCTTAACTCGGGGAAAAAAGAAAACAAATGCAACACGCTTGCAATTATCAACATCACAAGCTTATGTGCTCGCCCACCAGGTCACCAACCAGGTGCGAACACAAGATCAGGGGTGAGACAGCCCAAACAGATTTGGGAGCAGTTTTCGGAGCAGCAAAATTTCGATTTTGGAGCAGAAGAATCTTGATTTGGAGCAGGTAGGGACATTTAATACATCATCTTGTGAGCTTAAAAAATCATTATTTCAGCAATTTGCAGGGTCAAGTGCACATTTCAATCAGTTTTGAATACACAGAACACTCAAACAGCCTTACCTGAAAGAGTTTTTAAAAGTATCACAAAGTACTAACTGCACTACCTTTTTCCTAACTGGTGATATTGTGTTGCGCCTGCACGCAACACTGACAACAAAACTGCCGTTAACATTAGAGAGTTTTAGCGGTCCCTCTGTTCTGTTGGTTACTTTGTTACCGGGTTGACCGTTCTGTGCCTGCGCGCGCGGAAGGGCGAGGAGGCGCGGACAAGGCGAAGGCAGGTCCGCAGAACTAATCCCCCTACGGCTACGAATGCCCAAGTGCCCAGAAGAGTCCCGGTGAGCACGGTAACTACGTACAGGACGGAACAGACGGACTGCTAAAACTCTTATCAAATTTAAGGGCTCCGCAATTGTGGCGCTTTTTTTTAATGCTAAAATTATTATTTATGTAATCCCAGGCTGCGTTGTACGAACGACTGTAGTCACGGCAACAGTTGAGCAGCTTCGAGCTAACGGTCGCATAGCCCAACCAGCCTACCCGTTTCAGTCCCCGGGGCGCAGGTTCACCCATGGTCATTTGAGTAGCGTTAATATTTAGCCACCTAGATTTTGGCATTAAATTTCACTTTGCATACATCAAGTGTTATAGTCGCGTTCTATGGCAACCGTGTAGTCCTGCAGCTATTGGGCGCTGCCTGAACAGGTCGCGGCGCCGCAGCACAGCCCGGAACTTTTGTGTCGACCGTTCCATCCCCGAGGCTCGAGATCGCGCTTCGAAGCACAGCAGCACGTCAGCATTTTACAACAGCACAACAAGCCAAAACATTTACTTCACGAAACCGCGTTTCGCACTCAAGGACAAACCACGCCGAAGTCGTAGGCCCCACATTTCAATGAACTTTTTTTCGACCCGCCCAACTTCCCGTCATCTGGCACCAATCTCAAACCATATCCCCGCGTTAACGTCACTGTTCAGAGCCACAACAGATAGAATGAATAGACTAGATCCCAGCTGATAGCGTAAAATAAACCAGGGAAAATATCGGCGATACGCACCGAGCGCGTTGGTAGCAGCCAGATCAGGCGGCGGCCATGTTTGTTGCCACAGCGATGCCTCATCGAGAAGGCCGTTTCAGCGAACCCGGACGGAAAGCGAATCGAGTTTTAGAAGCTATCGCTTGCTTCGTTTCAGTCTTTCTACTTGTGCCATTTCTGTGTTTGCTATTGACCGACGATAAAAGCGGTGACCGGGATGCGGGAGGCTTTCGTCCCTGCCGAAACTGACGAGCATCAAAATCCGTGCCGTTGAGGCTCTTCTGGAGCAGTTTGGCGCAATTTTCGACATTTTCGTGCTTTTGGAGCAGCTTGGCGCAGGAAAATGGAATTGTATCAGAAAGGCGCAATATGCGCAGCTGTCTCACCCCTGCAAGATGACAGCACACGGGCTAAAGCCATAGTTAAGACACCTCCATCCATACAGACATTTTAAAATCTGTAAGTAATTCTCACAGCCCAGTCAGTATAGAGTTAAGGCCACTGACACCCCCTCCCACCCCCATTCCTAGCCTCTCTCAGATACAGCAAAAGCGCGTTAATTCGAACTTCAATAATTCGGATTTACGGATAATTCGATCTGTGCGGCTTGGTCCGGCGAAGCTTCTATGGAGGTGTATGCATGCGCAAGAATTTCCATCGTGCTCTAGGGGCCACCATTTCCCGGCGACTGGTGCGCTACCTGGCAGGAATTTCTTGGGGACTGCGGGGCGAGCAGACAACGTTGCAGTCGCACGCTGTTGCTCCATGCCACGTGTGGATATCAGACGTCCAGGCCGCATTGAAAATTAGGGACAACAGGCCGGCCGCAATCATGGGCTTTTTTCAAGCATCAAAGTGTTGACATTCCCTACGGCTCCACAATTAAAATGAACAGTTTTTATCGTTCATTTTCGTTAGTTCAAATTTTCGTTCATTGGAACTGAGATGGCGTCCCCTTGTGGTTCAAATTAAAGGAACCTTTACTGTATGTGCGCACACACCGGAAAAATAAGCCATTTTAGCAATTACAGACTTCCCTAGGCAAATTAGATATAGTACTGCTACTAAACTGAAGCAGGTCCTTCCCTGTGGTTATGCAAAGACAGATACAGTTCAGCAAGAAAAAAAAAAAAAAAGCAGGGCACTCACTCGTGGATCAGCTTGTGGTTGACGGGCAGGAGGTTTATGTACAACTGCATGCAGATCTTGGTGTAGTCTTCTGTCCACACTGCACGCATCCAAACACAGGGCGTGTATATTTGCCGACAGTAGTAATGTTTTGTTGTTTTTTTCGTTCGCTCTTTCCGAACAACCAAGCACTGGGCACAGAGACCAAAACAATTCTCACTCCAAGCTTACAGTGCAGCTCCCCATATCCTACACATGACTGTACTGATGATACATTTGTAGAAAAACAAAGCAACAAAATGTACCATGCAGTGTATAGTCAAATGCAAACGCACCTTGTTTAGGTTTGTTTTATGCGGCAGAAAGATTTCCCAAACACTTTCAAAAAAATCTGTTTATGTTTCTACGGGCTAGTTACTGAAGCATGGCTTGAGAAATTGTACATTTTGTTTTTCTACTGAAGGTCACCAAATATTTGGCTTTATTTGCAAATATTCGAACAAAGTTAGGTATTTACTTTGTATTCACTTTGAAATAAAAAATCCCTGTTTCGATCACTACACTCTCTGGTCCTCACAGAACAGAAAGGTGTATTAATTAAGGCGAGACACGGGTCTTGAATTTCCGAAATTTGACCAAAAAAATCGATTTTTCGAAACTGCCATTTTCGGAAAGTAGAGCTGTTTTTGTTCCTGTGAGCCAAATATCCAGACCCATAAATACGCATTTGTGCCATAATATCAATTTATAGCACCAACGACCACTAAAATCGGCCAGTATTCGATGCGAAAATAGCATTTTTTCGACGGCTCGCCGCTCGGGTAGTACATGCGCTATGGCGTCCATCTTCGTCTCATTCGGAAGTGCGTCTTTTCGTTTTCATATCACAACCGCTTCGTTTTGTCCATTGGTTGAGAGTATAACCGGGGTAGAAAAGAGGTGGAACGCCCGCCCAATGGGCTACTGACTGCACGTGACCACATGTGCAATCTGATTGGCTGGGCGCTGTGGGTCGTCTGCTCGACACACTCATCACAGTGCAACGGCTCATGTACTCATCTATGCGACGACCAGCAAAAGCCCCGCACGGCCCAAAAATGAAGTAAAGATGTCTATCAGTAACCAAAAGGATGAACGAACAGTATTAGAAATCGCGTGGAATACGCTTTTCTGCGCGTCTGGTGGCAACTTACCGCGAGAACGGCACCGAGACGGAGGTAGGCTTAGTGCACCCACAAGCTGCTGAGACGATAGCGTTAGCGATACGATTACGCCTGAGGGTGTGCTAATGTGCACCTATCTTTAGACCAGCAGCAAATAGAAAGAAAAGAAATGATAAAGTGGATGATGCCACTTGCCGACGGCGCAAGGGAAGTGTTTTCATTCTGTTATCAACGATGCCGTGGCGGGTCGGCCCACATCCCGGCGTGTGCTTCCTTTTCGGCAGGTTACCATATAGACCAGTGGTTTGAGAATGATAAAGGCTCACACTGTGCCCAATGAGCAGCAGAGGTGACGTGATATACGAGTAGATTGAATCGAAAACGTGGTTACCCACCTAGCCAAGCGCATCACAGAACAGTGGAGTGCTACTCATTTCGTGATGCAAATTGCCCTGGAGCCGATTTTATTGCTACAAATGAAGCAGTAGCATAACAAAATAAACGTTTACAACTGTGGTGCACGATCGGCACCTCAGCCCTGGTTGCCAGAGTGATGGCGCGCTGCCAACAGCATAAAAATTGAGGCAACGTTCTGGCTTTGCTTTTGTTCAGTTTTTCTGCCAACTGCCATCTGTAGACCGAGGATTTCATAATTTTCACATCAACTGATTTCAGCAAACTTGGTATGCTCGTGTTGAGTGAAAAGCGAGCTACATTCTAAATTGTTTCTTTTTTCATATGCTCAATAGATAAAACTGGCACTTGTAGTAAAACTTCAACAGCGATTATCTCAGCTTCTGTTTTTTTTTTTTTGCATATGTGACTAGCCTTACAGACGTTTTCAGGTAGTTTTTTTTTTTTTTCAAAAATTGTTTACAAACGTTATACCGTTGAATTGGGGATAAAATTAGCTGCATGCTGTTAAGGGGGCAGACTGGTCTTAGAGCTATTTTTTTTATTTACTGACCAATTTTAATGAAACTGCACAGCAATATGGAGTTTTTTGTGCTGATTTCAAATCTGCAATTAGATTTCTTGTAAGTTGATGATATTTTGGCATAATTAGTTATTAATTGCCATTAGTTTGGGACACAATTAAAAAATAATCATGGCACACAGAATAGCACTAACCACATGGATAGACAGAGAAATGACTAAAGAATACAATATAGGAATTACTTTTTTGATTTAGCTATTTTTCGTCTCTTTACAACACACTGAACTTCACTCCTCCTGTACTCTGCGAGAAATGGCTCACAAGTGGTGTCAATTGAACACGATGATAATTTTCCAAAACCTCCACTTCAAAATTTGTTTCCTATATTGTATGCTCCACACGTGTAGGTATCATTAGAAAAAAAAATTACAGCCCTACCTGCTCTGGGTGCCGAGATATTTGGGGACAAAACTGAACGAAGTCCTAAAATTTGAGTTTTGAGAAAAGTGCAAAAAACAAATGGCACACATTTTAATGACAGATACTACAGCGTATGTACAGATTTACAGTGCGAGATTGCTAGTAACCACCAGGAATGTAGTCTGACTGCTTATTAGCTCTTGAATGACGCTTTTTTAGGGCCTGTTGGACTCTTTCAGCTGAGGTGTGCTTGCGAGCCGAGTCTTGTGCTCGTTGATGGTCCTTCTCGGTCATTCGTTTGGTGCTCTTCACGCTAGGGTTTAAGCTGAGGGCTTTCAGGATTCCTGATGAGGTTTTCACGTTGCCAGCATTAAACCTCATCACTGCCTCTGCAACAGCGGCTTGAACAGTGAAGAGCGACGCATGGCGCTCCTTGGGTGCCAGTGCCCAGATAAGCGAATGAAGGCTTTCGTTGCTATTCTGGGTTTTACCCCGTGAACACCTTTCAAGCAGCTTCTTATTCGACAAGCGCTGATTAATTGGAAGCAGGGCTTTGCACACGTGTGGTGGCAAATTATACCGGTGCTTTGGCATGGGTTCTCCCTTGGCAAGTGCTGCATTTTGGCGGCACCAAGAGTCGGGGCCAGTCGGGCACAGGCTGTGATTGTGCAGTGAATCATTTGACGTAATGTGGTGGTAGGTCGCCATGACTGCCTTTTCCATTGCCTCAACATCACCTTTGTGAGACTTGACTTGAGGGCCCAGCCGTAGTAAGAGCTTAGCTTGGTGACAAGGTCACCCGTCAGCCTTCCCTTTCCTCCAAGATTTTCTGAGCCACTACCCTTGTGCTTTGCAAGCGCAGTTTTTAAATTGGTGAACATGCGCTTCTGTACATGATTCACACAATCTTCTTTTTCAATTTGAATGAACCCGTACACCTTTTTATCTTGCAAGGCGAGGAAAGTTCGACAATCGCCATCACAGAGAATGGTTGTGTATCTTAGCCCATACTTTTGAAGCGACCGTTCGAAAAGGATAAGGGCTGCTTCCACTTCCATCTCTCCAGATTTTTTTTCCGTGTTTTTCTGGCAGATGTGGGTAGCACGCCAAGCTTCATAGGCCGGATCACCTTCCTTCGGCCCTCGCTCACACCCCGCGCAAAAGTTGCTCAGCACAACATAATCGATGACAAGCCCAGTGAAAAGTTCAATAACCACACCCACACCTATGTGGGATGAGTGTCCACGAGTCATCCACGACCCATCATACGACACGGCAATGTTCCCGGGGTTAGCGACATCCAGTTCACGGTAAAGTTCGCGAACCGACCGTGCGCTTTCACTCGTCACTTTCTCGGCAGCGCGAGCTGCCGCTGGGGTTAGCTTTTGCTTCACGTACCCTTGCCAAGTTTTCTTATGAAGACCGCGGTGAGAAATGTTCATGGTTGAGAAGATGTCATTTAGAGCAGCTTGGCGATTTCCGGTAGTTTGCATCGCGCGAGCAGCGAGGATGTTTACAGCGAAAGGGTTCATTTTCTGGGTTCCGTCGACGCGCGGCGAGCTCCATGCTGCCGTGACATCTCCACAGTTCGCACACACCACCATTAGTTTTACCGCAAGGCCATACTCGCGGTCACATTTCTCAACGCGAACGTCTCCGCCACATATTCTGCACTTCACAGCGCTAAAAAGCTCATTCACCGACTCGAGGTTCACAATGACGAAGGCCGTCTTGTCGACAGGCTGGGCCTCTTCGTCGCTCTTATCCAGACGACCAAATTTCCTTTTCGTTGCTGGGGTTGACGCAAGCTTCTGTAGTTTTGCTTCGGCGTTATCTTGTCTTGCCTGAAGATCTGCTGGCTGCAGCATCGTCGTATCTCGGCGGACGCGGCTGCTGCGAGTCGGAACTTCCAAGGCCGGTAGGCGGGTTAGGCCTAGGTCAACATCGGCAGCTTCGGTGGGCGACGCGGTGCCCCGTTCTTCGTCACTTTTCTCTGGGGGTGCAGCGTTGCGGTTGAAGTTACTTCCCATAGATTTCTTCCTTTTTCTGCCGAATTTATGTCGCGTATTGAAGTTGCGGCCCCGGTTCGGCATAGTTACACGCTCGCCGTTATCGAAGATGGCTACCCGCTTGCCCTGCACTTTGCGCGCAGCAGACGCTGCTGATCCGCATCCGCCAATCAGATGGCACTATTTTGGTCACGTGAGCTCAGCAGCCAATAACGGCGCGCATTTGACCTTTTTTTGTACGCTTTTTTCTCCGCGACCAGAGAGAAAAATGAGGCAGCCGTGGCGGGAAATCAAAGACGAAGAAGCGGTCTTTCAAATGAGACCAAGATGGACGCTTTCGTTAGCCGAGAACGCTAGCTACGCTTGGCAAGAAAAGTGCCGTTTTACCATCGAATTATGAGCGAACTGGGCGGTGGGGTGCACTTTAAAATGATATTTACAGTAAAATACAGCACCTTTTGGTGAGAAAATTTGCAAACTGATAGAAAAATAGCCGCGGATGCCGAAAATGCCATTTTTAAAAAATCGACTTTTTGGCCATTTTTCGGCCTCAAAGACCCGTCTGCCCCCTTAATTGGCTCATTGGGCCCAAAAAATATGTTATGAGCAATAATATGAGCTAATTAGGTTTTCTGAAAACTGTACTTGGCATTAGATTATTTTATCCAATCAACCAGCTTTACAGAAATATAAATAGCATTAGTATGTATGGCAGGTCTTAAGCTACACACCTATACTATTTATTTTTAAAAAATTTGAATGAAAAGTTCCTTAAAGGTTCGTAAAAAATTACTTAATTAGGCTCCAGTATTTTTTTATAAATCAAAAAATACTTATGCCACTTGAAAAGTAATTACATATTTGAAATGAGAAAGACAAAACACATATGCGCAGTGATTCTCATTATCACCGACCAATTAATAAAAAAAATTCATTTTAAGAGCAGCGTCTCCCCATATTAATTAAGGGGGGACACTGCTCTTAAAAAAACTTTTTTAATTTTTAAGTAAACTCTGTGAAACTTGTCAGTCTTGCTGCTTTTCCTCCACTGATTTCAAATATGGCATTATTTTTTTTGTTGGTCAATTAGGTCCCGAGATAATTAGAGGTAATTAACCATTTTTGGAGGAACAATAGACAAAACTGTGTTGGCAAGAAAACAGTAGTCTTTACATTTTCTAATACTATGAACACTGGTGAGTGCAATAAGACAATTAGTTTTTTTATGCATCGCTTGGAACTAATTTTACAGCTCATTAAACCTTGGTGGCAACACTGGCAAGGAGCCATTTTGAGTGCCCACTTCACACACTGAAGTTTAATGAGCGGTAAAATCAGTTCCAAGCGATGAATAAAAAAATTGATTGTCTTATTGCACTCACCAGGGTTCATAGTGTTGGAAAATGTAAAGATTACAGTTTTTTGACCAACACAGTTTTGTCTATTGTTCCTCCAAAAATGGTTAATTACCTCTAATTATCTCAGGACCTAATTAACCAACTAAAAAAATAATGCCATATTTGAAATCAGTGAGGGGAAAGCAGCAAGACTGACAAGTTTCACAGAGTTTACTTAAAAATGAAAAGAAATAGTTTTAAGAGGAGTGTCCCCCCTTAAGCAAGCCAGTATTTCACCCAGACATAATTAGAAATATGGGCAGGATGGTGCGGCAAAACATTCTGCACAACTTCAAATTTATGCTCCATGATTAATCAAACCATAGCACACTTATTCTCAGCTCGCCAAAACACATTGCGTGTGAAAATTTCAGGTACACAAGTTAAACAGCAATGAAAATTGCAAGGCAGCCAAACTAAGGGATGGTACCGTAAGGGACCCATGGCCCAGGCTACTCTGAGGATGCAGCTTTCTCAGGAGCCGCAACGTACCTGGACAGTTGTGGAACAGGTGTTGTGGAGGTGACGGCTCCAGCAGGTACCTCAGGTACATCAGGGCAAAGTCCTGCGAAAGCGGGGCAACAAAAAAAACTCGTTAAGTGGTGGATTAAGAGAGCACCATGTTCTATGCAAGTTAGAAGCCAGTCAAAGGTAGAGCTAAACTTCCTTTTTCCAAGCGATGAAATTGGAGGAGGGGGAGGGATAGGGGTGACAGGGGCAGGGGGGATACCTCCAAGTACAAACAGGGCTTAACTCTTTGCGTACCGCACGCGCGATTTCGATCATGAGCGATCGAAATCGATCGGAATGTTCAAACGCTGGTTTGAAAGTCGCGCCGGGCGCTTTGAAACGTTTGGCACCATCTGCCGTGTAGCACAAGAAATAAGCTTTCATTTGCTGTGTAGTTTGTATTTTTTGAGCCAGGTGGCGGTGTTTAAAGCCCGCCGGGAGAAGCGCATACGCGGTGTAGTTGCCGCGGAAGATGGCTGCGCCCCCGTGAGATCGACGCGTGCTCCCAAACACCGCAAATCGCAAGATTCTACTCAATCTTCGGTGGATTTTCGGGACTTCACTAGCAGCAGGGACTCTTCCGATGATTTTGATCTGTCAGACTTGAGTTCTGACAGTGACGATGACGACAACCAGCCCAGAACATCAGCGGCCGCCAACAGGTAAGCGAGCGGCTTGTTTCTCTATGTGCAGCCGGTTTTCTTTGAGTGCTCTGCTGACGGTTTGCGAGGTTTATCAGTGTCACTCATGGTTCTATCTTATCTGCAGTGTTTCCACATCCTTTGGCCAAGACTCGCTGCTGCCTCGACAACGGAGTTTTTGCAATAAAAATCTTTACCTACAACAATCGAAAAAAGCTTTTTTTCTTCATGGTTTTGAAGCCCTGTAAACAAATTTTTGCAGCTCAGAAACCGCTCAAGTTAGGGCTTTGATGTTTTTAGAGAACATTGTTAAGAAATGCAGAAAACATTTGTATATTTCAGAATTTTTTCTAAAAATTTTTCTTTGAAGTTATAAAGAGCGTTTTCGCAATTTTGTGCTAAAATTGCCCAAAATGTCTAATTTGACAATTTTTATTTGCTTTTTCTCTCTTTACAATTTCATAAAAGTTATATCATTAAAAAGAGAACCTATTTAGGTTCATTTTCGTGTGCTTTATACATTTTTTCACTCAACAGGTTTTTCATAAAAAAAAACATTACCGGAACCCACAAAAAACGGCAATTTTCCCCCGGTACGCAAAGAGTTAATTTCTCAAAGGGACTTCTTCCTGCTCGTCTGAAATTCTTGCTAACGTTGAGTCCATACTTACATCTACGCAGATTCAGCAGGATTTTGAAAGAAAAGAAGGGATAAAATCTCTTCACAGCGTCAACCTGACGGTGCTATATTTGGCATT
Source organism: Haemaphysalis longicornis (assembly GCF_048455015.1). Classification (NCBI taxonomy): domain Eukaryota; kingdom Metazoa; phylum Arthropoda; class Arachnida; order Ixodida; family Ixodidae; genus Haemaphysalis; species Haemaphysalis longicornis. The sequence continues at coordinate 115,271,955 of NW_027526445.1, forward strand.
GCTAGTTACAGGACTTAGTGGTGCTAGTACTGAAGGTGCTGGAGAGGGGGAGGAGGCAGTGCTGCCTCCACCTCCCCCCTTCCCCCAAGTTCCAGACCTTTCACTTCAAAGAAGAGAACAAGCTCACCAAGGTCAAACCGTGACAGTGAAACCCCTTTCTAGGTATGGTCCTTGCTTGGCAAAACTTCAAGCTTTCTACCAAGCCATTTTGGGGCCTTATTGTTTGCCAGTACTGAACAAAGACTGAAAGCTGATATGTCCTAAAAATAACCGGGCTCAAGCAAAGTTTAAAAAACCTTAGAAACCCCTTCAAGCAGCACTTCTACTGAAAAGCAAGGAATTAACGAGAGGCATATTTTGGTACAGCCAAAATAGCAGGCTCGCCTGTTATTGTAAAAGCAATTTGTCCCTGTAACATAGCACAAGAACTGAGATTTAATAGAGTCAAATTGTGTAAGGACACAGAGGAGATGCTAATAACGCCCTTTTGCGAAACTGAATTGCCTAGTTTTCTAGCCAGAGCAATGGCTCACAACAAAAAGTGCATCAGAGTCAGTGTTGTGTCAGTTCACATGGGAAAAGGTAATCACATTCGGAAGCTCGCTGCGCATGCTTTTTGTCCTCAGCGTGCAGAGGCAAAAATGGCAGGAAATTCAGCCACGCTTTTAAGAAAGATCAGCAATGCTAGTGCACTGTTCGCCACAATGAGTTAGAAAAAGGGAGGCCGTCACTAAGAGGATGAAAAGCAGCGGACACAGGATGGGTCCCTGGGGCACACCTCGTCCCCTTACCTCGATTATAGGGCGGAAGTTGCCCCTCTCATGCAGCTGCTTGGCGTGGCGAGCCGACTGCAGCCGCACCTCCTGGTTCTGGGCGACGGTAAGCTCGAGAAGCTTCTGCAGGTACTCCAGCTGCCCCGGGGGACGGTAGTCCACCAGCGACCGCAGGATCGACAGGCCATTGCCCACTGTCGCCTGAGTGAGTGAGTGGGTAAACATGTAATGTAACGGAGTAAAAAACAACGGGAAGAAAAAAAAACAGAAAGGTGGGTGGCTTTTTCTCAGTTTGGTAAGCCACGAGCTGTTGCCACTGCTTGGGCCCGTGCAGTCAGGTAATCTTGAACTTACTTGTTTGTTATTTATTTATTTATTTATTTAGATAAGTGCCCACAAACAGCATGACGCCTTCAGCGTGGTGCACAGAAGAAACAAAGGAAAGGATAGAAAAGGGAGATGTGTACAATGGGGAAAAAGAGTATAGTAAAAATAACATCAATGGATCAAACATTATGGCTGACTCACACGATTCTACAACGCAAAAGAAGACACTCAGAACACACTCAGAAGATGTGTACCATAGCGAAAAAAGAGCATGAGAAATGAAAATAACCTCAATGGAACAAGCATTACATGGCTGACTCGCCTGATTTTACAACACATAAGTACACACTCAGGCTTTAGATGAATTTTTAACAGCTTGCACAAAAGTGCTGTAACGATCAAAGATACTCAGATCAGGCACTTCAAGTGAGTTGTAAAGGAGTTGCATTCTCTGGACAGGACTTTTATGATTGATGTCAGGATAAAATAGCGGCGAGGAACGGCATCGTGTGGGGACATGAAAATTGATGGAAGTTAGCAAATCGGCAGAGTCAACAGCTCCATGAATGAGCTTGTGAAGAAAGCACATATCGAGGAGTGTTCTTCTGTCACTCAGTCTGCTTAATCCAGTGTGGTCGAGTATTCTGTCATACGTGTAATATATTTTCCTGAAAAGGTAACGATCATAATAGATTCTAACAAATCTATTGTTTGTTATCTAAGCTATCCCGACGAGATTGTGTACAAATACCATTTTGTAATGGGTCCGCACTAGCCTTGTCGGCTAAAGACCCAGATGCGCGATTCAGAGTTTTGTCACGTATCTCTTTTAGTAAAACATATTCTGCATGATTCAGAGTTTTGTCATGTATCTTTTAGAATAAACCATACTCTTTTTCTTCAAACTTCAGGCCACGAGCTAGTCAGTTGCCACTCCGAATGCTGATGGGGAAGGAAGGGGAGTTGAATGGTAGGGGTATCCCCACGCAATATGCTCAGTTTTTTTTTTTTCCTGTTTTTTAAGGGACAAGGAATGCCACGAGAGGGAAAGGACTCGATCCACAGCACTGACCAGGTCACAGTGGTAAGATACCATCATCCCTGATTCGTGTGTTTTTCTAAAATGGTTGGCCCTCACCTGCAGTGCTCTGCATGACGCTGCAAAGCATGCTGCTGTCTTCAAGACTGACAATTTGCACTCAAATGTTTTGCTCACTTGTCACAATCTATACCTACATGTGAAATAAAATACATCGAATACAAATGGGATTAAAAATTGTTTAGTATCAATAGCTCGATATGTGAAACAGACAATCTGTGCAACAAATTTCTTGGAAAAGTTCTGACTGCCTAATTCCTCTGATAATTTGAAGCATACTGGAGTTCAGTCTGTCCAGGCTGAAGTGCATTCCCACGATGCATTAAATAACCAACTTAGTTGGTGTAATGTATGGTAAACCGCACGTCACCAATTTGTGGCCGCATTGGCACATCTGTAAATGATAACGCTCGCAACACAATAGCTTTCTTCCTTTGTTTCCACACATTCATCCTGAGAAAAAGATAACTGCAGCCTCAAACGGTATGAAAACATGCTAGAATATGCATCCATAAGGGTGCAGTTTATTCATTCTCACCATTGTTCCTTTGTTCCTGAAACATATTTCAAGTTACAGACTGCATCATCACCAGGATGCTACAATGCGTGAAACACAGTCAAAGCCACAAAGTAAGCCAAGCTGTCAGTTCCGTTCTCCGTTAATGTGCGAGCACTATTTTTCCCTCATGGTAACTCACAGGGTACACAGTGCAGACTTAAACCTTACGGAATGCTCATATGGATTTAAAAAATCGTTACAGTTCCACCCAGTATGTGTTCCAAATAAACCTGCGTGCCTACCTCATTCTGGCAGTACTGTTTGAGGATGATGAGGGCATCTGAGGTGATGGATGGGATCTCCAGGAAGAAGCGGTTGAACAACCTGCATTCCCACAGAGGGCACAGTCTTCAGCACCACCAATGAGATTATTGAACGGACTAGATCATTGAACGAGGGCTAGGCACACGCTGTGACGTAGAATTCCCAACTTTATTGACAGAGCTGTCTCAAACCACCCACTGGGCTCGTTAATTCCGATGAGGAACTTTAAAATAATTTAAACGGTCAACCATTACACGCCTGTTTTAATAAGTCAACCAGTAGTGACGCAGCGCCTAGCATTTACCTAACCTGGCCATAGAGTCCACATCCCAAAACAGCATTTACATGCTTCATTCATTCCCTTCAAAGCAAGACCTCCCTCAGCACAGATTAACATAAGGTCCCTGCAGGCATGTGTTTCCCCTCCAACCCCCTCCCCTCCCTTCCTTTTCTCTTCCCAGAAGTCCAGCCCTCTAGACCTCCAGGCAATGAAGACGGCGCAATGAAATCGCCTTGCTGCGCACATCCGCATTTTCGAACCGCACCTCACTGGGTGGACCACTTAATGCTTCCCTACACTCAATAATTGCACACAATGTCATTAGAGTGCTTTGCTGGGTCAGCTCATCCAAAGCTTAAAGAAAAAATAGAGTGCAGTAAGATGACGACAGATAAAAGAACTACCTAGACAGGACTACTTCCTCCTGTGCATCTTCATTATACTTGCTCTATTTTAATTTTAGGCAGTCTCTACAGTGCCATCGGACGGCAGTTAAATTTTTAAGGCTAGCATGGCAGGGACTACGGCATCTCCCCTTGTGGTGTAGAGGTTTCCTTAGACAAATCTCCATGATACAAAGGGCACTGGTTCGAAACCAACCCTTGGTAGCTTTTTTTCTTTTTTGCAGTTTCATACATTTTATGGCTTATGTTACTTTGTGAAGTTTTAACTGACTGCTTTCTGCTTGTGATGTTACATTAAGTTAGCTTGGGTTACATTAGACTTTGTCCTAACGACTTAAAGGGACTCACCTGATCACATTCCCATGAAACTTACTAATTCATGACCCATGGGCTTCAAAAGCACCGTGTACCGATACGGAAGGTTTTAGAAATACATGGAGATGTACCTAACGACCTGGTTTGCTTCTTTTAAGAATATATCTCTTCTTTACTGAAACAAACAATAAACAAGTAATGCATTTAGTTTATCTAGTCTTCATCAGATGGCGCTAGCGGTCTCCCATGCGAGTTTTTGTTTTTTATTTCAGTACAGAAGTGATATATCTCCAAAATAAGCAAACTAGGCCATTGCAAGCTTATGCATTTGTAAAGCATTCGTATTGGTGCGGTTCTTGAGTCCGTGCACCATGAAGAGGTAAGGCCCACAAGATTGTTAACACGTGAGTCGTCCTTGAGACGAAAGAATTTCACCGGGACAAACTGCGTCATTTCCAGACAACCTTGTATACAACATTGGAGACTCTTCTCTACCCTGTGATGAGCAAGCAAGCGAGCAATAGAGAGAGCACGAGTAGGCGAGAAAGGAGGTAAGTGAGAAACTCACGCGTCCCGGTCCCGGGGCTCGCACTTGTGCAGGATGTCCATGAGCAGTCCATTGAGGCAGAGCACGTAGGAGTCGCTCGAGGTGCTCTTGTCGCCCTGGCCGCCCCCGCCCTGCAAGAAGCCCTGCAGCTGGGCATACTCCTCGTACAGCCAGGCCAGGGCCACGTCCGCGTGTGCACGCAGGTCCTCCAGGATGTAGTCCTTCAGCACTGCAAAGGAGCAGCGAGAGCGGGATGAAGGAAAAGGATGAGGAAGATGCGGGGAGACAACACTGCAAAGGAAAAGTTGAAATGCAACCTGAAATGCAGCCAAACGGCTACATAGGATGGCGATACAGCTTTCTCAGAAACTCCACAGCTGAAGAAAACTTCCTCCTGGTCCAGGGTTCAAACACGAAACCACTGCCCAACTAGGGCAGTCGCTCCACCAATTGAGCTACCATGAGGCCAGCTATGTGTAGTACAACAGCAAACTGATACACAAACCGAAGTTGCTGATCAATGCGCAACATTCGCGTGGCAGGTTGTCATCTGTTTTTCAGAAGCGCTTTCCATGCCCTACAGAATTTTATTTAAGGGGCCACGAAAATGAAATACAACTTTGTTCAGTTTACCAGCCTTCGGTAACACACTCAGCACCATTCGAGCCATGAAAGTTGTTTTTATTTTCAGCAAAAAAGAAATAAAAAAAAAGAAAAACTTTCACATTCCTCGCTACAGCAATGTAATATGGCAGGAGTGGCGAAATATGGCTTGGCAAAAAACATTTTTGTCAGTGTGTTGACTGCATGTCAGAATTCAAGTGATGCCATCGAGGGAAACTAGAGACCCCGCTGCAATCACTGAGACATGTTTCTTGGCGGTGGCTTTGGTTGGCAACTGCCAATCGCGCGTAGAAGATTCTGTGTGCAACATAGAGAAATCACCGCAAAGTGACTGCGGGGAGGAGGGGGTTTCCATCGTTTCATGTTTTCTTTATTATCTCGGTTATTTCTTCGAAGTTTGCGGTAAGACTGGCGTCATTTTCATCGCTACAAAGCAGTCTTTCTAATGAACCAAACTTGTGTGCTGTCTTCACGGCCCCTCTAAGGGGTGTGGGAGAAACTTGGAGTCCCGGCGCATTCCCCATTCCTCACAGCCCGCCGCCGAGGTGAGAGGGGAAGGTTCCCTCTCTCTCTTCAGCGGCCGCGCCTCTTTCCGTGGTGCAGACGTGTCGCGGTGGTGGCGCGGCGGACCCCCCCTCACGTGACTGGTTTTACGGGGAGCCGGGAGGCCAGTCCGGGTGTGTGGGACAAGGCGGCTCTTGGTTTAAGAGGTTAGATACCCCAGACACGAGTACCAGAGCTCAAGCTTTGCCTTCCTTTGTCTGCCCCCCTCGCACCTTTCTCCTCATCTTAGCCAGTCGGCAGGGTCAGGACCAGCGAAGAGCCCAACTACGTTAGCGGAGGACCCAATTAACGCGGGTTTGGCCATTTTGTTGTGTCTTGTGCGTTCCTTGGTGTTCGCTGCCGCTACACCCGTTGGCGGTTCGTGGCGGAGCTCAGTGGAGCTGGCCCTGCGGCCGTCTCAAGTGCGAGCTAGGTCGCTGTAAGAACCCTGGTCCTTACGGGGGTTACAGACAAAGTCTGGATTGTGGTGCCTTCAACCCGATAGGCTGGGTTCTTTCCTATCTTTCAATAAAACAACCCACAGACGTCTTACCAAACGACAGGTCTGCCAAGTCCTACTCACTTCCTCGCTCACGGATTCGCCGCCAAAACTGAGGAAAACAGAAATACGATAACAGCAATAATAAAAGCAAAAAAACGCGGAGTCTACCTCATCTGTAGACAAGCAACGAAGGAACATGCAGAGCAGTGCTGCGTTGCAGAAGAGGAAACTTGCAGGCTTAATCCGCTATTTACAAATGTCCCTCAAGCATAAGCTCTGCGATGCTTATCTGTTCAGCTCCTTGCTTCCTTTCAGAAAACAAACTATTCACCTTATTATCAGCACAGAACGTCAGGTGAGTTTGTTCTGCAACTTGTTTGTGCATGATGAGTTGGTCACCCCTCACCACAATGAAACTCACGGCGAAAACAAGTTTAGACGTGAGAAGCTGGATGATAGTCTGGGGAAAAATTGTACTAGGCATCGTCATCAGCGCTGATAGTGAAAGTGGCAATCACATATCTGCTGCGGTGTTAAGCCTAAAGTTTTCTACGGGGACCAGCCCCAGATAGGCCTGGCTGATCTGAACACTTTCATAAAGGCACTGTAACAAAGGTTTCTGGAACGCACGGTGGCCTTTCCTTAGCCAAGTCCTCTTCCAACACCTACAAAGGGCTCCCTTATGGCGCAAGTTATGCTGAATTGGTGAATACAGGCTTAGACGTTACATTTCAATGTTAGCTACACTCAGCCACGCAGCATGACTCCAACCACCAGGTAAGGACGCCAGTGCTTTTGTGATGGTCGCGTCTTCAAACGACAACTCTTTCATCGGGGTTGAATGGATACTGCATCGCAAAATGCCAGAGTTTTCACAACCCTTCAGATGCAAAAAGAGACAAAAAAAAAAAAAAAAAAAGCACTCACTCGAACTGATTTCTCCACCAAACTGTGTTGCCAGCCCAGCGAGAATCTTGACTTGCACCTAGAAAGGAGAAAACAAAATTAAAAAAATGCATTTCAACTGCCACCACAACTCGCAGAAACCGGTAACCGGAGACCAAAGCTAGCAGGCAGATAAAAAAGTGGTACACCAAGAATAACAGAGCCTCGTCACACTTGGGCTGCCTGCAAGCCCGTTGATACATTCTCGGTTCATACGATTTCCTGCTTACTACGCTCTCAATCGTGAACACTAAATATTCCCCAAGGTGCGTCTCTTACCAGATAGTACGTTTTCCCGGATTGTACGTTTTCCCTCACATTTTTTTTTTAAACGTATCAACGAGGTTCTACCTTGTTTTTACAGTAGCTGCTAGCTGATGCCTTTGTCGTAGTACCTACAATTGGAATGAAATACCTTTGTATACCACTACCTTTGCTCCGTTCTTGTGCGCTGCATTTTCTTTTTTTTCCCCGATTTTGGCACACTTGTCCACTGCTTTCTAAATGTGTCCTGGATCCATGTCATTTCAGGATGCGGTGTTTTGGATGTACAGTGAAATCTCGGTTTATACGAACTTGGTTGATGCGCATTTCGTTGTGATACGAATTTTCAAAACTCCCCAGCCAAAATCCACTGTATCAATTATGCCAGGAAATTTGGACACTTCGTGCACATTTATCACTCCAGTGCGGGTGATACGAACGCGCGAGATGCAAGCAGACGACCGCTCTCTCCCTCCTCTTGTAGCTTCCGGATATTTGACGAATATTTTGCGGCGGATATTTGGCGCGGATGACATTTCACAGTGCAGTGTCCGTCCACACTATCTGCTCCTTCCTCGCATGAGCAGTTTACTTTTGCCTTGAGCAGCGTTCTAACAAGAGGCTAGAAGCAGTCGCTGGAGCTACCTGCATCCCTTCACGGCAGGAGCCAACGCCATGTTGCCGCCGTCTGTCGCATGTGCGGCGTGTTCCCACGTGCAGAGAACTTTTTGTTTTTTCTCGTTTTCGGGTGATTCGGATATTTCTGCCGCCCCTTGGGATCCGTATCACCGAGATTCCACCGTACTAACTCGTTTGTATATTACAGGACCCCCTTTCAGGGTCTCTGGACTGCAATTATACTACATAAATTAAAATTTTGCTCCCACCACCATTTCAATGGCACCGTTACTTCCGGCTATGCCATCTATCTCAGTGATGTCACATTGCAAAGCAAGTCCATTGGGAGCACGGCAAAGGGCAACATTAACCAAGCAAGGACCGCATAGAGGGGCTAGGTCACTAGACAGCAATGCAATTAAAGAGAAGACAAAAGGAGGGGCTCACCGGTGATATGCTGGAACTGAGTGACTCTGGAGGAAAAAAAAAAAGACCAAGAAAACCACCACATGTGAGGGTGAGGTGAAAGGAAGCAAGCAAAGATAAAAAAAATTTAGAGCCCTTCTGCTACTGCGAAGATGTAAAACCAGCTAGGTTGTATTGGTGCAGGTGGGAATTTCAGAACGTTCGCAACTTCACTGTGATTTGCACAGCTACGAAACTTGCCGTAGTGATAGTCGCCTTAGCGGCCAAGTGTCATACAATTTATTTCCGGATACACAACAAAACTTACGGCTTTTTTTTTTTTTAACACGAAAGTGTTTTATGCCCGGGTATACCAAGATCTCACCAGCATCATATCTGTCACGGAAATGACATCGCCAGAAAAAGTTCCATTGACGCAGCTCCGCCCGCATTCGAGCCACGAACTCTCTCACCACAATGGGAGGTACACAGCGCTATGCCCACTGTGCTATTAATTCAAGCGCAAGGAGGCCTACGAACGCGCCTTGTATCTTTCCCACTACCTTATTCATTCGGATGGTGCTGCCGTCTAGAAGAAGCGAAGCGAAGTAGGTCATCATGACGCTAATGAGCACCGACACTTGGTGCCTCGATGCCTGCGACTTTGTGTACATGGGACATGGGTGAATTGAGGCACCGTCCGCCACCTAATGGTTGCGGTTGTGGTTCGATTTTGTTCGCACGGTTTTCAAGGGGCTGTGGTTTCAGTCGGATTTATGCAATATTCCAGCACATGCAATCCAGTGTTCAACGTTCATGCGTCTAGCGGTGCCGTACCGACACAATATAAATAGCGATGTGCAAGTTGATATGGATGCACAATAGACATTTAAATGCGCCTGTGAAGGCACAGTTCACTTTCGTGTTTTACCGATTCCTATGAAAGAGGCATCAACCACATTTTTGTAACCATACTCTCTCCATAGCTGGCCATGTATTGACAGTGGCTAGGAATTCTGTAACGTTGACAACTTCCCTGCAAGCTAGACAAGTAAACGAAACCTGGCATAATGATAGTCGTCGTGCACCCAATTTCAGTACAACTTTTTCCAATATACTACCTGGTCATATGTAGAGCTACAGAGCACTTTACACTGACCCTGGATAAAAAAAAATTCTCATTCTGCATGGCTCTATCGACAGACGCTGGTTTGGTAGGATGCCAGCCATACACAGCCTGCTGTAAAAATAATGAAAGAGGGGGATTGAGGGGAGAGAGAGAGAGAAAGAGACAGATAGCCTGTACAGACTCACTGGACTCCCTGCCAGCCGTAAGGATCCGGCGGACTGTGGAGACAAGCATCTGTGTGGTGTCCTCTTCCGATAGCGGCCGCGTGAGGTCGGCCAGGTTGAGCTGCCGGACTCGGCGGCTCTTGCCCTGGTGAGGGATAGAGGGCACATTTCAGGACGCAAGCTTTAGGCAAATTTAAAGGCCGTGCAATGTGGATGACGGACTGTCAGTAGATCCCATTTAAAAAGCACCCTCCAACTTAGGGACGCCAAATAACAAAGGGGAATACGAAGCCAGAGGTGCACAATACGAAAATGTGGAGGCAAAAAATGAACTTGGGAAAGCCCACAAGAGTGGTTTGCGATAACTCTAGAAAATGTCTTCATCGTACAGTGGACATGAATGGGCTCTCAATGGTGATGATTGTGATGATGACAAAGAACAGTAATGACGATGAAAGCTATACAAATTACACAACTTCTGGAGACCTAATGCAGCTGTGGATGTGGAAAGCATCAAAGGGACAGACAAGCGATTTTTGTCGAGTATATGTTCTCTATCCCAAATGCAATGGCATCCATTAACTCTTTAGTTACGGCGGAAAAACGGCCGATTTTGAGTGCTTCCACAAAACGTTTTTTTTCTCTTGAGCTACTGGGCACACTTAGCCTTGCTATGCACGAAATTGTAGCTCATAGATTGCTCTTCCAAACACAAAGCAGCAGTTTTGTTAAAGGTACAATTACTTACAGTTTATTTGTCAAGTAATCAGAAAAAAAGGAGCATACGAAAAACACAAATCGTCAATTTTACCGAGACTAAAAATTATTTCAGGAATTTTAAGATATACAAATTGTTCTTGCATTCCTTGGCTATGATTCAATATATAAATCAACAGTGTACACCAAGTTTTGGATTTTTGAGGGCCCGTCAACCTAGCAGAACTGACGGCTGTGGCACGCCGCGAAGGCACTGAAGGGTGAGTGAGTCTCTGTAAAATGTGCATCCAGGCATAGTCTTTTGTGTTGTCACAAAATCCTTATCAGTTCGGTGGTAAAAAACAAGAAAAAAAAATCCAGCGCTCTCGAGAACTGTCGCGCATCGCCCTGCAGCGCTAATCTGACACGAGCGCCAGGTTATCTTGAAGGTGATAGCGCGATACGGCGCGGTGCATTTGGCAAAATATCCTGGTCGTACGTTGTCGAGACCCTAAACACAAAAGTAAAACCGCAGTCGTCAGATAAAAAGCACGCTTTGTTTATAAATACAGCGCGGAGTCACAACGAAATTGCCTGCCAGGGCTTGTTGAAGTGCAAGGCACCTGAACCGGAAGCTTCGTCGTCCGAACTGATATCTGAATATCCCACATCGTTGCTTGACCCATCACTGCTGCTGGAATCAGAAAAATCGACGGCAGGAGCTGCCGAAGTGCTTGCTACAGCAGTCCGACTGTGCGGAGCGCGGCGCGAACCCGACGCCATTTTCCTCCAAATCCCCTTTACCTTCAGTTCAAATTTCTCTTGCTACACCACCACCACACGCGACACATAAACAAACGAAACCAAAACTGAAAGAGAAGTTGCCTATGAACACACCAGATGGCAATAGTTGTCTGTGGAGCGCGGGTCTTAGATTTTGCGGAGATTTGAAATCATCGGAAGCCAGCTTCCTATGGCGCCGGAGTGGAAGAGTTAAAACACTTTAACGCAAAACGGTTTTGCTAATAGCACCCTAGAACTTTTTAAATCAAAATTTTTAGATTTACCAGCTGCACGTGTCCTCCCAAAAATAATGCTGGCAACCATGACACACAGTGGTGCAGCAACGTACTTTTGTCTGTATGCGAGATGAAAAATGATATTTAGAAACTTGTCCCCAGCTTAAAAATTGTGAGTTGCAGGCCTTCTTATTTTTTTGTGTGTTTTATTTTAATCACCAAAAGCAGCAAGCTTATCGATGGCCTAGTATGACATACCCTACTTTGCACGAAGGCGCCATCTGTAGGGATAGACGATAGGTAGAACGCTGGCTTCATGTTGTAGAGGTCGGCAGTTTGATTCTTCCCAAGTGTGCCTTTCTTCCCTTTCTTTTTTTCTTTTTTTTTTTAAATCTGCTATTGGCGTTTTTGAAAATTGCAACCGAGTATTTCGGCAAAAGAAACACCTCTGACTCAGGCAGGCAGAATCGTCAAAGCTCCTCCACCGGGTCTGTTTACTGAACGCTGCCGCTAATTCTGGGCGTGGAGGCTCAGTTAGCCACACTGAGAGCAACCTAGCGGCGGTGGGCGGCATGTCCTTAGAATTTTCAAAAGAATGTTTAAAAATACACATACAATTTGAGCTTTTACAAATACTGGTGTTAAATAATGGTTTCCCATAGGTGAATAAACGTTTCAGCAGTTTCACCAGCTGCAAGGTTTGCAGGTCACGTGACCAGGACACGTTATGTTAGTGTCACGTTTGTACACTACAAACCGCCACCTTCCAGATTTCGGAAAGTGTAGTGCCAAATTAAGATTACTTCCGCCAATTTGTTCATAAATTGGTTGAGGGTACCCCACCATGTGAAACGCTGGCTTTCGTATGAGCTAGAGAACATACACTCGACAAAAAGTCGATTGTCAGCCCCTTTAACAGGCACAGCGAACCGGTCCGAAAAAGGTTCTATGGAACAAGCAACAGCCATCGCCCGCCCCATATTACATCACTTTTAACTTTTTTCCAGCCCCTTTTTTTTTTGTATATTTCGTATTAAGTTAATGTTACGACCGAAATTCTGCGTCACTTTTTTACACCAGAGAAAATGCACAACACTTTTTTTTTGGCACTTATTTGAAAAAGTAAATTCTACACTGAACCAGACCGAAAGCAAGCACCATAAACAATGAGCTGAACGGCAAAATTCCAAGTACGGGAGGTGCCACAGGAAGTGATAAAAACGTGTACTCATAAGCACAAAACGTTTATGATATTTTTTTTATATGCACATAAATTGTGTACAGGCTGGAAACACACAGCCTATCTTTAGTATTTTGAATTTTACAACAAAACTGAATTCTTGAAAATTCAGTTCACTCAGCATGTATCTCCAGCTGTTGAAGTGATAAAACCACATTTACAACAAAAGTAAAAATGTATACAAAATCGTGCTGCCTGCCCAATTACAAGCGAGCGTGATTGCACTTCAAACCACACTTCGACTCAAAAATCAGCCAAGAGGAAAAAGTGACGCACCTCAAAGCCCGTGGGGAAGAGCACAGTGCTCTTGGCGTCCTTCTTTTTGGCTTCGGCTGTTGTGCCACCTGCGGAAGAGGCAATGGGGTCAGAGGGCAGAGGTTAAAAAGGGTCAGCTAACTGAGGGATCTGTGTCGCACTACCGCAGCACCTTCAAACACCTTCTGCCACAATCAAAGGTCTCCTATCAGCTTTATTATTACGTTTACATAAAGAACTTTAAAAAATGGCCTCATAAATTAAAAATAAAGCCATCAATTAAAGAACCAGGAAAGAACAACCAATTTAACAATCAATTAACAACCACAATTTCAGGGAAATGGCGTAATTATTCACTATTAACTACATTTCCATATGCATATTACTACCGCCACATAGGCACTTTTCAAGTGGTCATTTGGGTCGCGATATCTAGGCCAACCCAGCACGGCCATTTTTTAGGGGTGGTTAAACACTTACAATCTTTGACGTGATGTAAGGCTTCATTGGGGAGTGCAATCAACATTTTCTAGAAACACCCTGAACTGGCATTAGCATTTCCAGGCTCAGTTTCAAGCCAGGACACAAGTACTATTACTCTAAGAGACACATGAACACAAAGAAAACTGTTTTCATTTTTTTGCCCATAATTTAATGAACCTGGACCTGACACATAGCATTAATGATACACACCAGAGACACTGAAGTGAACTACAAACACTGTCCAATCCCTTATCTCCTGCTGCCAGATGGCACAGGAGATAAAGAGCGGCAAAGGACTTCTTTCTTATACCTCCCAGGTAAAAATAAATGCACAGCATGGCATCATTGTAGATGAACCAACTGGACCCTTTCAGCTGCTGTTAATAACAGATGTAAAAATAAATAAAATGCAGCACTTTAGTCGCGGGAAACCTGACAATCATATAACAAAAGAAAACACTTCAACATGTGCTGCGGAAGCTCTCTTCTGTCTGGAAGGTGCTGGTCTTTTCTGCAGATCGAGTCGGTTGGCACATGCAATGCTCAGTCCTTTCCATTTAGAAAAATGCTGCGTAAAAAAGCCCCAAGTGATCGGAAAATTATCTTTCTTGCCCAACCTGGTCATTGCGATGGCCGGCTACACCAGTAGCTAGCGGCAGTGATGGCCCCAAAAGCATGCATTATGTCCTGTCCCACCCATACTGTAAGCGGTTGGTTGCATCATTATTGGTCCGCACTGCATGCGTGTGTGTGTGCATGTGTGTGTAGAGAGATAAAGATCAGAAAATATCGCACTGGTGATGCACCAACACCTCTGCATCAGTGTTACCCGTACATAACCTCTAGCCATGTTAAGTGCCCTCCACAACTCGTTTCACAGAGTTCAGGTTGCCAGGCGACACCCACAGCCTGCTGCCAGCACCACCAAGTGCTCTTCAAGTCCCTTCTGGGAGGAAATTATCGAGAAAGGCCTCGAAAAAAGGTAGCACGCACGTACCCAGCAGAGTCTGGATGGTCTGCTTGGGCTGCGCTTCCTCCTCGATCTGCATGGACTCCTCCTCCTGGAGCTGCTGCTCCTGGAATCACAAACCACGAGAAAAATATCGCTTGCGACTGTCCATAAGCGAGCACCAAAACTTGACGGTAGTGAACAGGGGGGTCCGGGCTCATAAAGAGGCCATGGTGCAGGCAGGCACTTTACGTGACTCTCGGAAAGACCGACGGATTTACGCAAGAGAAGTGTCAGTGCTGCCTACTGCCCATCATTCACCCCACACCCCCTGTACACTGCACGCGCAGATGCACACACAGATGAGCAACGTACGAAGGTGGCACAGCAAAGTGTACTCTGATTGGCTCTTGACTTGTGTTAGATAATGTCGTTCAACCATGGCATGTTGCCTGCCCATGTGAGATGTCATGACAGGCTTTGTAAAAGATGTAGGCTTTGTAAAAGGCCAAAATCTACCAACTGAGCCACGGACTGAAATAAAATGACCCCCAAGCTTGTACGTGTAAGGTAGGAGTTCTTCTTGGCTGCAATGCAATGCGACAACTAACTGCAGTCTAACAAACCCACAGGATGGCGACATGCGGCCCGCGGGCTGGGACAGTATGATGCGGCCCCCGGCACTATGCCACCCCCCGATGACATGGCCGCTCTGACCTCAAATAGGGTCAAGCACCTCCACAACTTTACGAGTACATCGGTGAGCAACCTTGATGCAGATATTTGCGAGTCGGCTAAGAATGGTCCGCACCAAAAGTTGCACTGAAGGAGTTTTTCTTTTTCCGCTTGCAACCTAAGTTTGTTATTTGCAACCTTTTGACATGTGTGCTGAAAACAAACATGATTTCTATCCCAGTTTTCTACATTATTGTCGATTCACCGAACTTTTCTCTTTGCCTGCAAGCCCACCAACCCACCCCCCTAAATTCCAATTTGCCATCCGGACACTGCCTTGCCAACTTCATGCAACTCAGCCCTCTGTCCTAAAACGTCGCCAGCCCCTGGTCTAACACGTGATTCTTTATGCCAACAGGGCCTCTAAATGTGTTAAATAAGGAAGCCATAAAACCAACTTTACCGACAACATAGAATCAACTCTTAACTGCTCTCCTTTTAAATTCCTGGGCAAGAAATTTGACATTCGTACATCTTGACTTGTGGGTCATTCCTTTCCTTTTTCTATTTCCTTTCCCTTTCCTTTCTGGTTTTTTCCCTTTTTGCCATGTTTAAATGGGAGGAGAAACACAAAACAGAAGAGGAGGACCAGCATAAGCAGGAGATGGAGGAGGGGGAGGAAGAGGAGGAGAGAGAGGGAGGGGGAGAGGGAGAAGGAGGGAGAGATATACTGAGAGATTGAGAGTGATAGAGGGAAGACAAAGAAGAGAGGGCGAGAGAGGAGAGAGCGAGACCTTGGCCTTGGCCATCATCTCCTCGACGCCCTTGCCCAGTCCGGCGGCCGTCATCTGGGTAGAGATGAGCCGGGCCAGGTGCTTGATCTGGGTCTCGGTGCCAGCCACCGCAATGGGTGTGTATGACGCCTGGAAGTGCGCGGGCATCGCCTCCGGCAGCGACAGCTGCGACAAACACAAGGAGGGAACACCAGGTTAGTGCTCGGCTAGAAAGGGGACACGTGAGCTGCAAGCCTTGTCTAATTACACCAGCAGGGGCAGAATTCAGAAGTTTGTCGATTCCAAATAGGTCCATTTCGCATTCATTTTCAGTGGTGACATAGTTTCCCTTGTAACGCTTGACCAATGGTGTGTGCAGAAACCGATGCCCCACCTAGTTTGCATTGCATAACACCTCCATCATCTGCTTTCAGCCAATCAGGGTTCACATGAAATTTGGACACTATGAGGAGCGCCGTAGTGGAGGGCTCCTGGTTAATTCTGACCACCTGGGGATCTTTAACGTGTGCCAAAGCCTCGATACAGAGGGGCATTTTCGCTTCTCGCCTCCACCAAAAAAGCGGCCACCGTGGCCGAAATTGAACCCGCGTCACTGGGCTCAGCAGCACAATGCCTCAGCCACTGAACCACCAGGCTTGAGTCTGAGACTGACCAAAGAGAGTTATAGTAAACCTGCACAGTGGGCAAGCAGGTTTTGCCAGTGCAGCATATCGACTTCCCTTTGTTAAGAAAGCTCCATTTCCGTGTGTAAGAGTACAAAGCTAAATAAGGATGTTGGCGTTTTCCTCTGCCCTACATATAGGAAAAAAAAAAAAAAAAAAGTACAGGTTTTAAAAAGATAAACTTGGAACATCTTTTCATAATAAAACTGGGGACTACACCAATATGCTGCTAGGCTTTCTTATCTAGAGAGCGTTTGCCGAGCAAGTTCCAGGGCGACCACATTGTCATGATGCAGAAATAGAACTGCTGGGTTGGAGTTTGACCAACGCCAAGGAGGTAAGAGGTGCTTTATCATTTAACCGCATGTCACCGCTGCATTCTGGGAAAGCTTATCGCAGCTGCCAAAGAAAGCTGGTGCACTTCTGCCGTGACCAATCGCAGGTGCTTTGACAACTGCAATAATCCAGTGCCCAACTAGTGGCCACTCATTGCAAAGAATATATTTTGCATGTGTTCTGAGCAGGGGGGCATTTCTAATTGTCAACAAGATACAATTTCCCACAGCAGAGTTCATTTAGACTGTTAAGATGGCATTTACAACAAATGACATAAGCTGACATTGCCATTTGTATGGTGATGCAAGAGAATGTCATGCACATGCGCATTAACTTCCGAACTCAATTGGCAGCCTCGACAGCAGTGGCCTGCACCAAACAAGGAAGTTTAATAACAAGCAGAAGAGCTTTTCACCTAAAAGCTATCAGTAAATCGATATTCTTCCCTACAATGTTGCAATACAAAATCAAAAAGGCAAACAACACCTTTGTAAACCTCCGCCATGTTGCTGCTACTCCAATAAGGATGCCTTGCTCAGTTGTCTCGGCTTGTGATGTCAACTTAAGTCCCCGAGAACACTGATACACTCTATTTTAATTAGAAAAACAGTCAATTTGTTTTGTTGTCAATTTCCAAAGTACGAGAGGGTATAAAAAGACGATACAAGCATTTACGTTATCTTGCAATTCCGCGACTGCTAGTCGTCACTGCTGTCATAACCAAATGACACCCGCTTTGGCGTGTAGAGCCGCATGGCCAAACCAAATATCCTTTATCTCGCCATGAGCCACGCCTTATTGTTTACCTGTATTTTGTTTCCAGCGTCTAGTTGCAGCAGGTTATCTTATCCTGACTTTTAAACGAAGCTTGCACTTCTTCCTCTTTTTGCACACCTCATGGGCCATCTTGTTATCGTGTTCTGCGTCACTATCCCACGCCGTTCTTAATTATTTAAAAATGCTCTCGATCTAAATCAACGTCACTAGATGCGAGAGCACAGCTGATAAATGCATGAATCACAAACGCCGCAGCATTCGATTCTCTGCCGCTAGTCTGCGCACCACACTTTGTTGACTGCTTCTGCGCCATTTGCGCATGTTTTGAGTCTTTCGCTCCAACATTCATTTCTACAGGAAAGCCGTTTCCGTCTTCACTACATGATGCTACGTAAGGTCATCAGATATTGTCATTACATTTGCCGTGTTACAGGGGTATTACCGTATTTCCATGATTCTAACCCGCTCCCAATTGTAATGCGCAGGTAAGTTCACGTAGGAAAATTCGAAAAAATAATTTGATGCCGATTTGGTACCTGGCAGAAGACATTTCATTTGATGAACGCAACGCCGAATGCAGAGGTCCCTTGTGCTTCATATACTTGCTTATCCAGCTCCTGCTGGCATTAAAACTGGAGTAGGCAGCGTTGAGCGTTTGCTATTCCAAGTGCATTGGCCATCATAATTTGAGGCGTGAGGGGCCATTGGTTCATTTGCTAGTAATGCGCGGCTGGCCAATTCGCAGCCGATTTCAGTTTCTAGCCCGATTGTGAAGTGCCCAGCACTTTGAAGGCTACCGTATTTTCTGGTCTATAAGTCGCACTTTTGTATAAGGCGCACCCCCCTCAAAACGGCAGTCTTTCCGAAAAAACAAAAAAAAGAACGTATATAAGTCGCACCAATGTATAACTGTGTACAAAACACACTTGTTAATCAGGTAAACGCGTATAGGATTAGTTCGTTAGAAATTTCAGCAAAAGTACATAGTTGTGGCGGCCGCCGCCTCTGAATGCATCCCCCAAAAAGCAGTGCTAGACATGTGTATATACCGTCTAAAGTCTAGACAGAACTAACTTTTCAAAAATGGTTTATTCATACACACAGGTGGCATGTACTTACAGATAGCGTTTAGGCAAAACCATCGAAGCCTTCTTCCTCCGACTTGCTAAAAGATAATTCATTCACTTAGACCATAGAGCTGTGTCTCTTAACGTGTGCTGACATCACGCAGCGCACAGGCACCTTTTCGAGTGCGGACCACGTGCAGCCGCCGTGTACCAAATTAATTCCATACATAAGTCGCACCGGTAGACAAAACGCACCAACGAAAATTACAGAAAAAAACTGCGACTTATACACCGGAAAATACGGTACTTTAGGCAAAAAAAGGTGCGCGTTTGAATCGCGCAAATACGGTATTTATGATCACTGAGAACAAATGAAGAAGCTGTCGCCTGTGCGTGCACCCACCATGCTGACGAGCACGATGTCGGTGACGTTGATGGTGGTGAGGCGCGGCACCAGGTCCTCGGCCGTGATGTCGATGGCCGTGTTGGTGGCCGCCTTGGAGATGGCCTCCTCCTCCTCCTCCTTTTCCTCCTCCTCTTCTTCTGCCTATGGATCGAAGGAAGATGCACATTAGAGGGGGAGGAAGGAGGGGAACTTCAGGGCTTCAAGGGGCCATGAAGACACAATACAAGTTTGGTTCATTAGAAAGACTGCTTTGTCCCGTTGTCAATGATACCAATTTTATCGCAAACTTTGAACAAATAATGGAGATACCAAAAATTAAAAGTTACTAGTGACTCCTTTAGCGATTACTTTGGCAAATTCTCTATGATGTCCCACAATCTTGTGTGCGCAATTGGCAGCCAGCGACCTAAGCGACCATCAAGAAACATGACCGGGGAATTGCAACGGGGCTTCTAGCTCAGTCTAATTGCATCAGCTGAAAGCTAACACACAATTAACGCATTACTAACTACATTTTTTGTGCTGGCCTCTGTCGCATCCCTTGTGCCTGCCTATAAAACGTCAGTATAGCACAAAATTTGAGTTTTTCAATATTTCTAACATTCTTTTTTTTTTTTTTTTTTTCAATTGGAAAATCTTTCGTGGCTGGAATGGAGGTGAGCGAGTTGCCAAAAACTAGTTCTTTCAAATTGAGCAAAGTTGTATTGTTTTCACGGCATCTTTAGCTTGAGCTACCAAACCTAGAGCTTTCGAGCTGGAGCAAAAAATATGTAACGAGGAAACGTTAATTGCTCCTTTCCATTTGCGTGTTCCAATGAACCAGAGGAATGGTACAGGAAACACTTTCGTGTTTACTGGACAACATCCTTGCTTCACACGAAGTTACATGTAAGAGACAATTTCAGGCCCAATCAACAGAGAACCTAGATCATGCTAATGCAAGGTGGGCAACCACTCTTCCCTGCGAAGACGGCGCGAAGCAATACAAATGAATGGAGAAGTAATAAAAAGGTAATACAAAATCAGGGTACTAATTGCTCGACATTTGTACGCTGAACATGACTTGCACTACATGTACACTGTGAACAAGTTCACTTGGACAAAGTTCAACATAAATGCGATAGAAGCCCTAACCCCGCATGCTTGGTCAAAACACAGCACACGTTGGATATTCCCCATTTGGGACGCACAACTTCAAATTATCTCAATTCAAATTTGCCGCCAAAAGCGCAAGGAGGACAGTGGGAATAATTGATTATCAGTGCTGGACCATCTGTGGACAGTATAGTCCTTGGTTTGCTCACAGACTACTCAGGACTGTTTATTTATCGATTTAATACATACTGCACACCTTTATTAGGTCTGACAAGGGGGGGGGGGGGGGGGGCACAAAAAAAAAAGGCAAGGAAAAATACAAACAGACAAAGCACTTATATACGGTGGGTAATCCACCTCAATCTAGTATCGTACACAGAAAAAAAAAAGCACATTTGGATTTGTCAGCAAAATATGGGGCGAAAGCATTCAGTTTACGATGTCTAGTGCATCTTGTCGGTAACAGAAACAAAAAAGACATGGGTCTGTTGAGAGTTTACTCATTAATTAAACTGAGGATGCCCAGTAAAAACAACGGTGCTGGGCAAATGCCGTTCCCATTTTTAGATTTCATTTTCCAAGACGTATAATCTGGGAGAGCTCGTTACAAGACACAATAACATCATTACAAGACACACTCACGGGACTCGGAAAACATGCCTCTCATCGTCAAAAATTCTAAAACGCTGAGGAGCTGAACGTCACTTTATTATAAATTAGCAGCTAAGTGCATTTCAACATGTCTACGGCAAAGTGCCTGGGGGTGGCTTAGAGAAGTCACTTGTGATAGCTTTAGGAACTGCAGACTGCACTAGCTTCCTTTGCAACTTCTGGAGCTAATTCCCTTCCCTTTGGAGGCCTTCATGTAGCTCGCAACACCGTTATTGTAAAAAAAAAAAGTGCTCTTAAACATTTGTCAGCCTCAGCTACCGACACACTCTTTCCCCTGCAATATCATTATCCTCGTCTGGTTCGTCCTCTCTGGCACCATCTACTTTTGCAAGGATCACATGATCAGCAAACTTATAAAAGTGCCCATAAGGCCCATATCCACTGACACCAACTCCTCAAAAGATTCTGGGGAACCTCAGCCGCTTCAATGGCAGCTCAAGCTCCAGCTTCAAGACAGTTTTCCACAAGGACTTCCACATAACGCCCCCCCCTCCTCATTGTCCCTCTTGTAAATCGCGAAGAATTTTCTTTATGGACCTAAAGAAATTGCCCTCAGTAACAAATGTCTCTCGTATCCCTCGTGGCTAACACTGCAAACACCCTGTTTTCCCGTTGCTGGGTCCAGAGAGGAAACCCAAACTACTGTTAAGCGCCTGCCATAACCAAGCATCTCCGGTGGCGGCGGCGTCTCAAGTGGCGAGGTGCCGGACCAATTTTAATAGAAAGGGAGCCCACATTTAGCGTAATCCGCTTTTCATGAGGGTACAGATCAATGACACGAGAAAAGGAGCCCGATTTAAGCTTAATCCGCCTGCGGGGAGGCGCTCTAGATCAATGACAGCAGTAAATAAGCAGCCCACTTCAAGCTTGATCCGCTTGACGCTGGGTGGTCCGCCCCCGGTGGCGCCCCCGGGCGACCCGACGGCGTGCTCCTCGATGAGGCGTGCCCGCTTCTTCATCTCGTCCGGCTTGGGCATGCTCTTGGAGATCTGGAAGCACAAGAGGAGAGAGAGAAGAGAGGCAAACTTAATATCAATCCCCCTCTTGAAGGAATTGCTAATGTGAGAACAGCAGACGGGGTCGGACCGATTGCGGGGTTTATTAAATGCGTCGAAGTTACACCCGGCCTGTGAAGCGCGCCGTAGTGGGGGCCTCAGGATTAATTTCCACCGTTTGGGGACCTTTAACGTGCACCGAAACCTTAACGCGTGGGTGTTTCCGCTTTCACCTCCATCAGAAAAGCGGCCGCCGTGGCTGGAAATTGAACCCATGGCATCCTTGGGCTCAGTAGCACCAACGCCTTCGCCACTGAGCAATTGCGGTGGGTAGGCGATGGGCATAGAGTCGAACCTCGAGGCAGCAAACTTCAATGTAATGAAACCACCGACGTAACGAACCATGTAATTTCTTTTAACTCCAAGTGTACGCACACCAAGTATTCTCACCCTTTGTGTAACAAAGTCCCATTTGCCGAATTTTCAATGTAACGAAGCTGTTTCATGGACAACTAGGCACGAAAAATGGGAGACGCATGCACCAAAACGGGGTGTCGATAAAGCACGAATGGCAACATGGGCTGCCCAATGCCGCAGATATTCCAAGTCCCTCCCCCACTCCATTTGCTCCCTCCACGCGACCCAGGGGGAGGATTCCACAATGCTTATGCATGGGGAAATTGATTTAAAAGATCTCCACTGGAGGCTTGGGTGGAGGACGGACTCGGAATATCACGGACAGAGTCCATGAGTGAGTTCTTTACCTACAAACTGCATGTTGCGCCGCTGCCGCAGGCGCACGCCACCGCTTTGTCCTTCATTACAGTTCACTCATGCTTGTTGGGTTCCATCGTACCACCAAATGCGCGGCAAAGCACTCATGAGGCTTGCGCGCGCGTTTTTTTTCACGCCTGCGTCCGCGATTGGTGAAGGCTTCTGCCTCAGCCAGAAAACGACTCGCGCCGCTCGCAGTAGTGAGAGGAGCCTGACAACTTTCACCAACGGGGAGGCGTGCAGCCTATGGCGGGACCTTCGAAGTGCTTGGGGATGCCGGCTGGCCTTGTCACAGACGATTAAGCTTACCACTGCGGAGGACATTTGATGGGCGCTTTCCTAAGCGATGTGGATGCCGTTTTACCATGCAAGCTTCGCCCACATTATCAGCTTTTTTTTCCACATGAACAACTCCGTTTGTCCTTCGTGTTTTGTTTCAGCGAGCAGTTAGAAGCGGTCCCTGGAGCTACCCACAGCACATGGATGGTCTTTTCCGCGGCTGCATCAGCACGCCTGTGGCTTGCGAGGCCAGTTTTTGCAGGCAGAAAACGCGCCGTCCCACTGATCCCCGCATAGACAATTAAGCTCCAACAGAAACAGTGCACCAGCCGTGTATTGCAGGAACCGCTTCACATGTTAAACCGTTCATTTTAACTGCGAACTTCAAGGTAACGAAATTTCAATGTAACAAAGTAAATTAGGAATTTCACCGACTTCATCACATCGAGGTTTAACTGCAACAAGCCGGCAATAAGCCGGCTTGTTGCAACAAGCTGGCCTGTTGAGGTTTGACTGTACTATCTTTGCTCCCATGACCCCACAGATACACACACAAACAACCAGCTTCTCAGTTGAGCGAGGACAATACGCGCGGCTCCATCAAGGAGGAGGGTTACGTGACAAAGCTCTGCATTCAACAAGACAACACATCCCTTTGACCCTCGTGGAGACAGCAAAAGAATCGTAACAGTGCTTCTCAAGGGGAGTGGGCTACAACGAACCTCTCTACTGTTTGCCTAGTGAAAGAGATGACACCCCAATGCACCCTACACGGTGGTGTCGTGACCCCAGTCTCAACGCCACCACCCATGTTGCAACAAGCCGGCCACATGTAGACGGTGGTGGCGCAATGTGTGAAAGGACGGATTTTGCAACAAAACTGTACATGTCTCGGTTTCCCCATACTCCCTTCCTGAACGAAAGTTGCATCGACAAAGAATGCCATGTGCTTGCTTCAAAGATAGTGTCAAATTCTCTGTACCTCTCAACCTAATGTAGGTATCTTGAAAAAAAAAAAAAAAACTGAAATTGGCCGCTAAAACAACTCTACCATTACTTCGCATTTAATTTACTTGTCCCTACGTGCCAAACCCCCTCCCTTCCCCATCCCCTGAGCAGTGGGAGCGCGAGCTGGCCAGCTCACGGTGCGAGGACCAAGAACGCCTCATCTTTCGCGCCCAAGCAGCTGCGCTAGCTCGCGGCTATCTGGACTGAGAAAGCCACCCACTTTTATGCTCATTAAATGTTTTCCAATCCAATCCAATCCAATCCACGGTGAAGTTGCTAATATTGCGAAATTCACATCTGCTGCCAATACATGGACTTCTATACGTGAAGGAAACAAACAGCCCCGTGTTTATCCTGTAGATTGAAACTCTAGTGCTCGCAAGTTTAATTCAGCTGATCAACTAGGAAGTACGCTCGAATGCAAATTACCAAGGTGTTTTGTTTTGTGTGCTTTTAGGGCTGCGCCTAGCTTTGCTGCTTTGCCTCCATCACGGAGTGAAAGAGAACTGTTTTTTTTTTTTTTTTTGTCTGGAACCAAACATACATAATCATCAAGCCAAGCCAGTGTCAAGTTGGTACCTTTGGATTTACACACTCCTACTTAAAGGCCTTACACCAAAGTCATCTGCCCAAATAAGCAAGAGCACAGGCAGCATCCAGCACAAAAGCAAATGCAACGGTGTTTCATGTGCTCTCCGGTGCGATTGTACAAGTAGCAACAGATGCACCCAATGAGTCGAAATTCAGGGCTACCATTGCAAGGTACAGTCAACGGAGAAATAACGATTGAGCAGTCTAATTAGCAGTTTAATGTACAGGTCCTAGCTGCCTGTTAGACTATGTACCCCTCAGGGCGCCTCCATCATAAAACTGCAATGCTATGCAGTCCAGGCAAAGCGTGTCAGCATTACGCACATCTCTGCATTTGCTCATCGAAATGAGAAGTTCCAAGAAAGACTAGAGGGAAATCTGTTGCTGCAATCGTGGACCACCGTGGGTGCCGCTAGAGCCACTAAATAAGCTACGCGCAAGAGTAACGACACTGACGCACGACGGCAGCCATTTTGGTGCCTGACGCCAGCGTGGCCAGCTTGATGCGCCCTATTGCAGCTGACATTGACGGGCGGAATTGGTCAGGGCGCCTCTTGGCAACCATGACAGCTGTGTTTACTTTTTGAAGATTTAGAGACAGCACGCCAGTGTGATAAGGTCAGGCTCGGTTACGCTCACGTAGCATATGTAGTGGCTCTAGGTTACGCTAGAGCCACTAATTAAGCTACGCTTTTTTAAGTGGCTACAGGCTACGCTAGGCCACTGCCGTTCTTCCCCAGCGGGAAGCGAAGCAGGCGTTTTCCACCTTCCCGCCGGTTGAAACAGCCCAGTACAGAGCAGCGCGGCACCGCTACTCTGTCTAAGGGATTGAAAACTCACTCTCAACGTGTCGTACAGCTGCACTGCATTCCGAAAATCTCGACTTATCGAAGAGCACACGTGCGGCAACACAGAGTAACCAAAACGTCAGCGCGCATGGGTCTTCCTGGGGTAAACAAATGTCACGTGACATGGTTCGACCAATGGCCGCTGTCGGCGGCCTACAACAATAGCAGAAAAGTGTGCCGGTACTCTGAAACCCGATCTAGTGGCTCTAGGCGCTGCCAGTGCAGCTAGCGACTGTCCTTGCCTATTTGACTCTGCTAGCCACATGACTTCTTCTTTGTCTCGAAGCCAAAATCAATAAAAAATGGCAACATCTTTCCCTGTTCACTTTGCGTCAACCTTCTAAGGAATGCCTGACAAATAAATCTTTTTAGGGCTCCAATTTTATGATAACAAAACAAACTTGATCAATCTTCTACAGCAATATTGTTGCTTTTTTGCAGCAAGAGGCCTGTTCTTTCCAGCCTGTTCTTGTGCCACGCCAAGGACAAGTAGAATGTGCCCGGAATCTGGCACCAGATTTCCCCATAGTACACATATTAGTATGAAACATCCTGATCAGTAGATTCCAGCCCGACATCACGTTACTCTCGACAGCAGCTGTACGTGGGTGCCCAGTACCTCCTGTGGTGTCGCGCCCAGGTCGGTGAGTAGGGTGCTGATCTGGCCATGGAAGTCGGCGGCGGCTGGGTGCTTCATCAGGGTCAGCAGCTGAAGCTGAAGATGGGAGAAGAGAGAAAGTGCACAACGTGTCTTCGTTATCACAAAGAACACTAGGCAAGAAAACAGGGCTGGGACAAGATTTCTTCAGCGGTCGTACCTTGAGGTGCTTCCGCACACTGCTCACTTGCGACTTGGCCAATGTCGGTGGCAAGTTGGCTGGAAGACGAGAAAAAGCGAGGGAGAGCGTGTACAACAGTCTGCGCCGAAATTTCCTAGGCTGCCACGTCCACACATGGGTAAGTCACTCAAAACTTCATTCGTAGTCCACCCTCACCTTGCGCAGGGGACTGGCCACTAACCAGAGAAATTGATTTCTTCCATGTGAACATTAGTATTAATTTCAATGGTTAACTTGAAATATGGCGCAACTCATCACTCCTTGTGAACTTCACCAATTCACTAAGGCCTCATATGGCTGTACTTGTTGAGGATTGCAATGCAAGCGTCCCAACCAATGTCTGTTCCACTGCTGTGCACTATTCACTCCATGAACGGCCCGGCAAGAGGTGACACTATCAGGTTCCCTCTGCACTCGGCCGCTGACCCTGTGGGAAAGTATCAGGCCACTCATTAAGTCCCCCTCTCTCTACCTCCCTCCCTCTAATAGGACACTCAAGGCTGAACTAATTTTCGTTTCAACTGAAAGATCACACCCTTCAAGGCTGCTTCACCTTTTGTCCGATAGAAAACTATCCGACGCAAACTTTTTTTGGGGAAATAAATAAGGGCTGGCCGTTCTCCCTGCTGCTTTGCTTTTCCACCTTTGAGCGACGCAAATTACCCCTTTGCACACAGTGAAAAGGAGCCACCTTATTGAGTCATTCCTGCAGAGGAGGTGCTGCCACCCAGGAGAAGGGGCAGGAAATACTCCTGCAATTGCCCACCGTGGCAGCTGGCATCCAGACAGACATGTCGCCAAACTGACTGCACCAATAATCGGACTTTTACTGCTGGTGGTTGCATCAAATGCGTACCCAGCTACGTACCCAGAGGAAAAGAAAAAAAAAGAGGCAGTAGCTCTTGCATTAACCGTCATAAATCTTGCAGCTGTACTTGTACAACAATACAAGCCACTTGAACGAAATCGAAACGAATGAATCTGAGCTTCAGATGTACTGAGAGAACCCGCTCCACAACGTTTAACTGAAGTTTGTGGCTTTAGGAATATGCGCCGAGCAGAAATTATAGATACTACATTAATGTCACATTTGCATCTACCCGCCTTGCTGTTAGTTTCAGAAAAAGGCTTTGACAAGCTGCACTGCCAATGCCATTTCACCATTCCCGTTCACATTGGTGGTGCGCAAATCGTGGCGTGGTGGAAGAGTACATGGTGGCAGTGCCTGCTCTCATGCTTTTGGGGGTTTTCTCCATCGAGAAGCGACAGTTTCCGCAGTGAGTGATGAATTTGTATTCCCGGCACTGTAATCTCCCGATAGAAGCCAACTTGTTTCTACGCTTTGCAACCAACCCTTCAATCAGAAAATGGCTGTACAAGAATGTGCACAGCTAACCAACATCTCATTCGTCAGGGCGGCAACTACTAAACGGACACTTCAAGGATTTGTAAACACTAGCTACTCGAATTTCTTTGGTCAGAATTCAAAGCTTGCAGCCACCCCACCCCCCCCCCCTTTTTTTATTGTTTTTTCAGCAAACTTGCAAAAATTTTAAGCAAAATACTGCATTCTAAACTGTCTGCTTTCTTCCCATCATCTTCCTCGTGCGATTCGACAACACTCGCTCTGCAGGCCAGGTGCAATCAGAAATTAAATTATTTCCAAGTGGTGCAACAAAAAATCGATTCTCTTATTGCACTCACCAGGGTTCATAGTGTTGGAAAATATAAAGATTGCAGTCCTACAACCAACACTGTTCTGTCTACTCTTCCTCCAAAAATGGCTTATTATCTCTCAATTATCTCAGTACCTAATTTACTGACTCAAAAAGTATTGCCATACTTGAAATCAGTGGGGGAAAAGCAGCGAGACTGACCAAGTTTCACAGAGTTTACTTCACAATCAAAGGAAGCTGTTTAAACAGCAGTGTCCCACCTTAAGTAACAATAACTACAGCCAAGGGTAACGCTGTCAGCGCACTCAGCACTCACCATGGAGAGACTCCAGCGCCTGGATGACCTTTGACATGAACTCTGACCTGTGCTTAGCGATAAACACCAGCGTTTGCATGCAGGTCATCAGGTTGATGCTGAAAAGGAGGCGGACATCAACCTTGTCATCCCAAAGTGTGAACGAAAACAAAAAAAAAGTAATTCCTGACTTCTTTCACACATGCCAGGTACAGGAAACACCACACCACAGCGATGCCGTTTTGTAGAAAGACGTTTTATAACGTTAAAACATTTGAAAGCAGGCCAGATTCTTAGATAACGACCTATACATATGCAACTGTCCAGTTGGTTGACAGGTTTCTGCCCAACAGATCCCGCAGAGTGGATAACGAGCAAGAAAATACGCGAAAAACATCAAGATGCCCTTGCAAATTTCATAGAAAAATGTCATTGACTGAAATTGGTGCATTTGCTCCACAGAGTGGCAGCAATCCATGCTTACTCCAACTCTAAGATAGCCGGGTGCCCAGCATCCTAAAGCGCCCTATGCCATAATTTGTCCACACTCCACACACTAGTTTCTTCCTAGCAAAATAAAAAAAATAAACTAATCACATTTGTTTACATGCTTGCTGGGGTGCCAGCAGCAACTAGCACGTCTCATTATGTAGTTTTAAAGGTTAAACTGTATAAAAAAAAAATTACACATTCTGAGGCTAGACTCATAGATGCAACTACTTAACTCTGTTGCCTACACACATTGACAGCTCCCCACACATCCAACATTCTCACCTACGTTCAAATAAAAAATAATAGTAGAGGTACAAAAAGATGCGCGTGAGAAGTTTCAGGGCAGCTTCTTACAAAGTTTCCCTTTATCAAGATGCAGGGCTCCACGCAAAAAAAACATTTTTTCCTCCAAAGAAAAAAAGCAAGTACAGTAAAACCTCTTTACAAGAGACACCCAAGGTAACCCGGGAAACGCATCTCTTGTAAGCAAGGTCTCGTGTGTGCAGTGTTGCTAGCCAGGTGAACACTGGAAAACAATCAGGTTGCTTTCATTTAAATGTCTCCTCTAACGCGTCTCTTGTAACAGTGTCTCTTGCAATGAGGTTTTGCTGTAAAAAACCAATCGCTGATTACAGTGCAAAAAAAATGAAGGGGGAGGGGGGTGGTGGTGAAGGTTTTGGCAAGTGGAAAAAATTCCACACCATAACCAATCGTAACAAGCCCATGCAAAAGCTGTTGGTTGTTTGCCGACTTCCGTGTTTCAAGACAGCTACAACACAAACCTAAAAACATCCAAATTCTGGGTGTTTTCTGCACCAAAGCTAAACGTGAGCCATGAGGCGTGCTGCAGTAGAGGGCTCCGAATCAATTCTCCCAACCTCCGGATATTTAAGAATCGCCACCATCTCGACACAATGGTGTTTCTGCTTTTTGACTCCGTTGGAAAACTGGACGCTGTGGCTGGGATTCAAACCCACACGCCCTTGGGCTCAGCAGCGCAACGCCTTGGCAACTGAGCCACTGCGGTGGCAACACAAGAGTCCAATCCCGAGGATGACCGGGGTGGCGGTCATACCTGGAGATGTGGGGTGTGCCGTGAAACACGACGAGCGCGTCGAACACCTGCTTGGCTTCTTCCTCGAGCTTGCGCGGTTTGATGACCTTGTGGAGCAGAGGGACGTCGTCGAGGGCAAAGTCACCCGCAGACTTCTTTGGACTGTCCCCGTCCTGCAATATACACATGCGTGCATAACAACTACTGTACAAGCTCATTAATCTGGAAGATAGGCCATTTCAGTTCTAATCAATGAAACTTCGAGCAAACGAAACAACAAGTGTGCGCTTTGGGTGGGATGCAATCATCATCGTCATCATCAGCCTATCTACACCCACTGCAAGGCAAAGGCCTCTCCCATTAATCTCCAATTACCCCGATCCTGTGCTAACTGCGACCAATTTATCCTCGCAAACGTCTTGATCTCATCTGCCCATCTAACTTTCTGCCGCCCCCTGCAACGCTTGCCTTCTCTAGGGATCCACTCTGTTACCCTTAATGACCAACGTACATTTCTTCTTAATTTCTACTAGTATGTCCTTAACACGCGTTTGTTCCCTGACCCACTCCGCCCTCTTCTTGTCCCTTAATGTTGCACCTATCATCTTCCGTTCCATTGCGCGCTGAGTCATCCTGAATTTAAGTTGAACCCTCTTAGTGAGCCTCCAAGTTTCTGCCCCGTAGGTGAGTACCGGTAAGATGCAGCTGCCATACACTTTCTTCTTCAGGGACAATGGCAGGCTGCCATTCATTATCTGAGAATGTCTGCCATATGCACTCCACCCCATTCTTATCCTTCCAGTCTGCTTTATGGTTGGGACTCGGGGTCACAGCTTGGCCTAGGTAGATATATTCACTTACCCCTTCCACTGCCTCGCCACCTATCTAAAACTGCTGTGCTGTCCCGAGGTTATTGATCATTACTTTGGTTTTCTGCATATTAATTTTCATGCCCACGGTTCTACTCTGCTTGTCCAGTGTGGTAAGCATGCGTTGCACTTCGTCCGCCGAGTTACTTAGCAAGGCAATGTCACTAGCAAACCTGGATGCTGTTGCGAGGTAGGCCAGACTGCGGACCGGTGACGAAAAAAGGGTCGTTTATTCTTTGCTACATCCTAACGAAGGAGGCCCCACGACTTTCGTTGTTCGGCCTTTTGTCGTTCGTGGACAGCCGTTCTCTACCACTGCCCAAAGACGACTCCCCGTTTCTCTCTCATCCGGAGGTCTCAAGTCGCGCACACCGCCGCAACCGCGCAGTTCCGAGAAGCCGGCCTTCGGTCTCCTCTGAAGCCGCGACCCACTGTCCCCCCCGATTCCGCCGGAGCGCACACGTGTTCCTATTTTACCGACCAGACACACAGCCGACGGTCTAAACACTCGCTTCTGTTCGGCCTTGGCTCCCCTCCCAATGTCTTTCCGACACGACAGGGATGCGCAGGCACGTCAGAGTTAATGGCCGCAAAGGTCCCCCTAAGAGTCCCGCACGCAACAACGCATTAGGGCACGCCAACACTTTGATGAATGCGAAACTCCATGATTGTAGTCTGCCTTTTGTCCTCGAAGGCTGTAACCAGAACTTCTTGCCCTAATGAGTGAATGTAGCGGAACGCCTCCTTTTACCCTTATGCAAAACTGGAGAAAACATTGGCGGCGTTCAACTGCCGAGCGGAGGGGCACCACTGGTGCTTTGTCCTTTTCAACAGGTTCTGCACTTTTGCCCTGAGATGTGATGCCCTCATTCACCACTGCACCATGCACCACTACTTTCTTGTCCACACTGGCGTAGACCACAAAGAATACGTCTTCTAAAATGTCTAAAATGTTTTACCTGCGTTTAACCCTTTGAGGGTCAAATTTTTTTGCCAAATGCAACCCTCCAGGGTCGATTTTTGTTACTGCTGATTTAAATTCTTCGAATGAATCTATTTCACGAAAAAATGATTATAATTTTTTTAGGGTGACCACACAGTAACAAAAATATCGTTTCTGCTGCTCCATACATGTGGTTTATTCACGCGTAACACAAGAAAAATTGTAAATAAAAATGAGAGAGTAACAAGCCGGCACCTTTTGAGTGAATCGAAATCAGATAGACATCAGTATCGCGGGCGCAAAGAGCGGGAAGCACCCGGAGGACGATACCAAAACCAGCCGCTGCGCGCGCGCGCCTAGCCGGATGCGCGAGTGATAGACGGCACACCGCCCCTATAAAATACAAAAAAAAGGAGAAAAAAGCCTCATCGGTTTCGCAGGCGACCTTGGTCTGTGGCAGGCGCAAGAAGCGAGAGGTGCCCGGTGGGCGATACCCAGCGCGCCCCCTCGTTACCGGATGCGCAAGCGATAGCCGGAGCTCCGCTGAAGTAAATCATAAAAAATATATATATATAAAAAGAGCCATGATGTAACTCCGCAGTGTGGCAGCACATGCCAAGCAAGAGAAGTTGGCGAAAAAGGCACGCTTTTTAAACATACAAGCGATGACGTACATGTACGTTATTGACCATTTTGAAGGTGTTTGCAGAGGACGTATATGTACGTCCGTGACCCTGAAAGGGTTAACATCTCTCTCTGTACTTCCCTCCATTCCACAGGCAATGTAGCATCATGTGTAGACAGTGGCTGCGTTTCTCTGGCTGAGTAGCTGGCACCACAACACAAGCGCCGTGGTGCATAGTTCGAATTGTTAGTAGGAGAACGTACTCACATTTCAGTAAACTGGCTTCTAGAGACTTGGCCAGTCCAAAACATACGGTTGAAATTTTAAATAAATTCAAACTACCGTAGTTCAGATCAACAAGCTTTCACAAGAACTGATGCCAAGGTTGTTCACATTGCGCCCACTTGCCCCCTTGCTTTACTCGTCTCCATGTGTTGCCCAAGTTTTAGTAATCATGCAGAAGCTGACTTTTAAAATGAAGTTCAGTTCCACTCAATGTGAAAGCTGTCGGAGGCGCAGAGCAGTGATTCGCCATAACAGGCTGTGGCGCCCTTCTCCACTCCTTGCTACCACCCCTCACGCTCTTTCCCTCTCTCTCTCACTCCTGTCTAGATGTATTGAACGGTTTGTTCAATGCGATCCAATTCTCCGGCATTCGCAGCACTCGCACGCCTTCTCCTGGAACAGCTCGCATCCTTTTCTTTATCTCTTGTTCTGCCTGGAACAGCACGAGCTGGAGTACTGGTCTTTTCGTGCTTGTTGCATCCACTTTTTTTTGTTTGCTATCGTAAAAACCAACCCAACAAGCATTCCTAAGTAAATGGATGCGAGGGCTGCTGGTTAATTGCATACATTTTGCCTCAAATGTACCTGCAGTCTTCTCTGCACTAAATTATCTGGGCATGTATGACCAGCGTCAGTGGTTCCAGGAGTTTCGAACGGTTCTACCCGTTGTGGGGATCGCGACTTTCACGCGAACCCCTTTTCTGGCTAGCTTCCCGTCGCGGCCGGCGTGCACACGCGCCTCGCTCACGCGACGGGAACCATACGGGAGGGCGCCAGCGACCGGACGGTTTGTTGTCGCCCTGGTGAAGGCGTTGACCCTTTTCCTCTCTGCCTTACCCGAGAACCAGTTCCTCCTCGATACTAGCGCCACCGTAAGGCGAAGTCTGGTGGGACGTAGCATGACGAGGGGACGCTCTCTTGTCTTGGGGATCCGGTAGCGCGCGGACGTTTCGGCGCGCTTGTCCTGACCTGGGGAACGCGCCACAATGGGACGCGTTCGGACGAGCTGGGAGACTGCAACCGCGCTCGCACTCCGCAGCGCTCCGCTGCTCCGGTATGCCATCGGTGAGTCGAAACATCTCGATCTCTAGCGTTGTTTAATGCCTCGCTCCCAGTGTTACCGTTATGGCCTACGATTAGTCTGTATGCAGTGTATTTGATTTGCACTTTGCAATAAATGCTGCCATTGATGTTTTGCCCTCGCCGCCTCCTGCCTTTGTCTGTCTCCGCAAACAACGGACCCGTCCGCAGCCGGCGCTCGCAAGGCATGTTTGCTGAGCGCGGATGGCTGCGGGGTGGGAAATCACTAGTGTGTGAAATGTAGAACCCCACACCGTATAAGCCTCTTGTTCAAGTATCTTAGGTTTTGACCGGAAGGCTGAATCCAGGGACAAGTGGGTATTTTTGAAGCCTCTTGTTTGGGTGCATGACGCTGTCTGACGTCGTGACCCAACGAGCTATGACGACAAGCCGAGCCCCTAAAGTGCTCCACGCCTAAGAAGTCCTCAGGGCATGCAAGCCTGCTAATGTCCTTTGTTGAGAGCCAAAGTGTTTTCTCCTGGAGATGCTTATCAAACACTTCTTCACCGCTATATTGTGTTTCTGTGCTACAGTTTTTTTCACTTTTTCGCACTAATTACTTTCACAAGCACAGCGGCGACACTTCACGCCCCAGCTTCCCTAGAATCTGAATTCTCCGTGGCTGGGGTGCACCAATTTTACTCATGTGCCGTCATGTTCGGCTGCCGCACGATTTGATGCCAGCATCACACATCACACACCCTTGTTCCACCGCTGCCACTGTGCTGGGGTGGCATGGTTTTGGCACAGTTGGCTTCTATGCTTCAGGCACAGGTTCCGTTCTCCCACAAACCCAACTGCGTTTTCATTTACTCCTTACGCCGGCGGCCGTTTTCTGGGCCAGGTGGCAACAGTGCCAGTCTTTCTGGTCTTTAATAAAGGGGCCATGAACACAAGGTACAAGTTTGGTTCATTAGAATGACTGCTTTGTGCCCATATTGAAAGAAACACACACAGCGCGCAAAACAACAGGACGAAAGACGGAGGGATGTACAACACAAGCGCTGACTCTCAACTAGTTTTTATTAGAATCCCAAAGAATATATACACGCAAGTGTGCACATGCGCAGAGGAACAACATTCGATTAAAGAGACACATCACACCGTAATATGCTAAAAGATTAAATAACAAGCACACATTCCAACTTAAAAGACGCACGTGGCGGGTAATTGGCATTTCATGCAAGCATATGCCCAACAATCTTTGCTTCCTTTTCGTGGAGCTTGATGGAAGTCTGGCTGACGCAGTCATCTTGATAGAGGTTAATGTAGAAGGCCTCTACTATTTCCCGAACCTTCTGATTTCTGTGCTCGAAGAGCACTTCGGTATCAGCGAAAAGTGGTTCACATCCACGCGTTTCACACTTTTTACAATGTGCGGGCAGATTTGCATACGTGCGGTTTTTCATTGTCCCTGCGTGCTCTCCTAGTCTGATATTCAGGCAACGCCCCGTCTGCCCCACATGCACTCTTTTGCAGGACAGCGGAATGCGGTACACAACACCTAATTTGCAAGGCACAACGGCTCGCTTGTGATTGACACCGCACGTGTTCTGGCTGACACCAAGTGGACGACTCTTGTTCACCATCGAACAAAGCCTGCCTATTTTGTTCTTTGCCGAGAAGATAACCTCTACACCATATCTTGACCCGACATTTTTCAGCCCGTGTGCATTCTGCTGTCCTGCAAAAGAGTGCATGTGGGGCAGACGGGGCGTTGCCTGAATATCAGACTAGGAGAGCACGCAGGGACAATGAAAAACCGCACGTATGCAAATCTGCCCGCACATTGTAAAAAGTGTGAAACGCGTGGATGTGAACCACTTTTCGCTGATACCGAAGTGCTCTTCGAGCACAGAAATCAGAAGGTTCGGGAAATAGTAGAGGCCTTCTACATTAACCTCTATCAAGATGACTGCGTCAGCCAGACTTCCATCAAGCTCCACGAAAAGGAAGCAAAGATAGTTGGGCATATGCTTGCATGAAATGCCAATTACCCACCACGTGCGTCTTTTAAGTTGGAATGTGTGCTTGTTATTTAATCTTTTAGCGTATTACGGTGTGATGTGTCTCTTTAATTGAATGTTGTTCCTCTGCGCATGTGCACACTTGCGTGTATATATTCTTTGGGTTTCTAATAAAAACTAGTTGAGAGTCAGCGCTTGTGTTGTACATCCCTCCGTCTTTCGTCCTGTTGTTTTGCGCGCTGTGTGTGTTTCTTTCAAGATGATTTACCAACTCACCCAACTTTCGGTGTTACTTCAGTTTATTTCTTGTGCCCATAACAGTGATGCCAATTTTATCCAAAACTTCAAGCAAATAATGCAAATAGTAAATAAAACATGTGAAGCAGTGTGGCGACTCCCTAGCCCCTTTCCAGCAACTTCTCTATGACATTACTCAATCGTGGTTGTGCAAATGACGACTGTCGACCTAAACCATCGTTAAACACATGACTGGGAAGTTGTAGTGGGGCCTCTGGTTTCATTTGATACATCATTTGAATGCTAGCCTTAGTTAGCAGTTAGCACTGATAAAAATTGTGCTTATTACAGACCCACATGACATCTCTTTTGCCCATAACACATCACTGTAGCATAAAATTTGACTTTTTCAATGCTTCGTGCATTTCTTTGGGTTAAAGAAAAGCGTCTTTCCCAGCTGGAATGGAGCTATGGTTGCTACTGAAACCTAGTTGTTTCATATTAAACAAAGTTTTCTGTTGTCTTCATTATACCGTAAAAGGGGCCGAAGTGCCTTAAAAGTGTGACGTACCCTCCAAGGCTCTTGCCTTAAAATGTGCTGGCAACGTAAGGACAAGTTTCAGTAGATAAGGTATTAGAGAACCACCACTGAGGCATGCAAATCAGCAGCGGCAGCCATTTTGGTGTTTATCAGTGTTGAGAGATCGTCGCATCCACGGCCTCGCTGTTATTTTCAATTGGGTCGTTTGTTAAAGGAGCCATGAAGACAAAACACAAGTTGGGTTCATTCGAAAGATTGCCTCGTTAGAATCATACTGGCACCACTTTTAACGTAAACTTCACTCAAATAAGCTACGTAATTAGGAAAAAAGAAAAAGGCCATGCGACCCACTCGCTCATTTCCCACAACAGAACCTACGATGTCATACCAGCCAGCTCTGCGATTGGCGGAGGCCGGCAAAAGCAAACGCAAATTAGGCAGAGTTTATAAGCTAGCCGAACAGGCTATTTGCACGTAACTTTAGGCCACATTCTTTTTATAGCAGTAAGAATGGTGGGACCGACAGTGGAAGTTACGAAAGCACACGTAAACATAGAAGTACCGATGCGTACTGCTGTTGGTACTGCACCAACTATGCTTGGTTTAGCTGCGCAGGACTGCGGGGCTTTGCGGTAGTTTTAGACGACACTTGCTGAATGACACAAGCAACGGTGTCTTACGAGACTATATTTGTCGAGCGAGCACTCTGTTTCACAAAACGATTATTTTCGCCCTGAACAAAAACAGGCCAGGTTCAAATACGGTCAAAAACAAACCTGAGGCAGAAAACGGCTTGCCATGGTAGGTGGCACCTTTTAGACTCACTAACGGTAAACAAGGCTTTCCAATCGGCTGCAGAGCAGTCGGTTCCCATGATGTCATTGCAGGCCACAAAAACACACGATTTAGCGGGAAAATCAAAATTTTGAACTTAAATTGAATAATTTCTCAGTGAATAAAACATCGTTTGCATCCAGACAAGCGCTGGGGACGCTATAAAAGATGAAACCTTTCGAATAAAACAAACTTGTATTTTGTCTTCATGGCTCCTTTAACAACACAACTGGAGATGTAGCAAAACGGCATCTTTGGACACCCTTCTGCCGCTAAAATGCTGCTACACGCGGTATCTTTGATTCCCATTCAGAACGATGTCAGTCGTGCGAGGCCGAAGAGCAAGCACGACAAGCCCTACCATACCTGACCAACTAAAACTCGTGAACAACAAAATGGCTGCGCCCGCGAACCATGGCAGTGTGAACAATTGTCCCATAATGCGAACTGACCAATGATCATGGCGGCGGCACGGAACAATAGGAGAAAAGAGTGCCGACACTCTGTACTCTTATCTAGTGACAACAGTAAGGACAACGGTCCACTCACGGGATAAGTCTGCAGGATGACCAGCATTTCCATGAACTTGATGGTGTGGGTACGGATGCTGCAATGAGAGAGAGCAAGGTGGCGATTGAAGGGCTTGCGAAGGATAGAGTCGATCACGCAGACTGAGAAGGTTGTCTGAGTGAGGAGGCGTGCTGCACATGCGTGAATACCCGCTCATCCCGTGACCATATCAATTCAACCATACCTGAGAAGGGGAGTTAACCCTGAATCCCTTTCTTTTCTTTTCCTTTACACTCGCAAAGAACACTTCCCGCCAACCAGGGGCAAGCACCCCATGTGAGAAGAGAGAGGGAGGGAGGGAGGGAGGAGAGAGAGAGAGAGAGAGAGAGAGAGAGAGAGAGAGAGAGAGAGAGAGAGAGAGAGAGAGAGAGAGAGAGAGAGAGAGAGTGCCCACCCGTCGTTGTCGCAGTCCAGGAGGGCCACAATGTCGTTCTTGAGGCTACAGATGTACTCCCACGACGTCTCCATCAGGTCGTCCACCTTCTTCGCCTGGCAGACCCACCGCAGAGCCACCTGGGGAAGGGGGGGGGAGAGGAAAGACGAAGGCGGAAGAGTAGGCGACAACCTTAGGTCACACCACCTACATCCAATAACAGCCACTGGCGTTGAGGCTTGAAAGACAGAAACAGCCTACTGCTCCCTCCCTATCTTGCTTTTCCCCCTCGTATACTGTGTACACACACCATACACAAGCCATTCTCTTTTTCTACAAATACAAAAGCACCATGACT
This sequence comes from Haemaphysalis longicornis, assembly GCF_048455015.1. Lineage (NCBI taxonomy): Eukaryota > Metazoa > Arthropoda > Arachnida > Ixodida > Ixodidae > Haemaphysalis > Haemaphysalis longicornis. The sequence goes on from NW_027526445.1 coordinate 115,310,376, forward strand.
TAGGGTCAGGACGTGCCGAGATGCGACTTAAATGCGTCAAGATGGACAGACCAAGTTCCCCAGTGGCCCAGCTGCAGCACAAATGAATTTTGGATTGAGAAGACACAACAACACAACACAACTGAATCCGCAGGCCTTAAGCACCGTCAAACTAGAATATCACTTACATCAGCCGCCGCAAAAAATTACATCTTCCAGAAATAGAACCATTCTGTGTTATATCCCTGTCTTTTTCAGTGTGTATTTATTTGCGTTTGCGTTTTAACCTTTCTGTTTTGTTTCTTTCCCATTCTTTTCATTATTCTAGTACAATATGAGTGTTTTGCATACGTAACTACCCTAATACCCCCTCACGTGGCCTTTGGGGGTATTGCGAATAAAAAAAAATTAAAGCCATTCCACTCAACGTGAAAGCTGTCGAAAGTGCAGAGCAGTGATTCGCCATAATGGGCTGTAGCGCTGTTATCCGCTCGCTGCTGCCACCCAATGCAATTAAAATTTCCTGCCTTTGCAGCGCTCGCACGCCCCCTGCCTGAAACTGCGCCAGCGGGAGTTCTGTTCTTTTTGTGCTTGCTTTTCCTCCCGCACGTACCGGCGTTGCACTGCCACTTTTTTTGCTTGCTATCATAAAAACCAACCTAACGAGCATTCCCAACTAAAGGAACGCAGACGCTGCCCGTTATATACACAGATTTGCCTGAAATATACCTGCAGTTATCTTTGCACTAAACAACATGAGGCCATTTGACAAGCGGCAGCAGTTTACGAGTTTCAAACACTTATGACAATTCAAACCGCTTGTTTTTCGAAGCTTCTGCGGGACGCCCTACGACGGTACGCCGGGCCCTACTTGGGTCTGTTATCTCGCCGCGCTGCCTAATTCCAGCAGTCGCTTGACATCCAGCGTTACAGCGAGCTACGACAACAAGGCAAGCCCCTTAAGTGCTCTGCAGTTAATACATAAATAAAAAGCAGAACCAGCTCTCTGTGGCAACAGTGCGGCAACTCACCTTGTACAGCTGCGTTGTGGCCTGGATCACTCTCTTCTGCACCGCAACCGAGTCGTCCCGGAACATCATGCGGAGATTGGCCAGCACTTTCGGGAACACGTCCGGATCTTTCTTGCTGTGGAACACGTATGGGCACACGGTGTAGTCGTTCAAACAAAGCCATTTCATTCTCCGTACACAGTTTAAATGTATGAACAGTCCTGTATACTTTGCAAAAATATGATGCAGCAAGAAGACACAAAAATTTTATGTTCTGTAAGGCTCCACACCTGTTATGTTCTAATATATGTATATATATATATATATACGCGAAGTAATTACAAGCAATGTTGTAAGTGCGAAGGAAAGTTTGACATCCACCTGAATGCAGCCATACGGCTACCAAGGAAAGCTGCACAGCTCTCTCAGAAACTTCGCAGTTGAAGTAAAATTCATCCTAGACCAACGAATTTTCCTTCAACTGTGAAGTTTCTGAGAAAGATGCACAGCTTTCCTTTGTAGCCGTATGGCTGCATTGAGGTGGATGTCTAACTTTCCTTCGCAGAAACTTACTCCACCTTGGGGATTTCCCCTAAATCTGGTCGACAAATGTTGTAAGTGTCAGAAACAGACCTACCATGCCTCCTCGATGAACCCGACGACAAACTTCCGAACTTCCATGGACCTGTCATTTTGGAATGCAAGCATCTCCTACAGGGGAGACGAAGGCAAAATGGCAGCACCGATACAAAATTTACAGAAAACACCAGTGAATTTATGCATCAGCCCAATGATTATTTTCCGAATGATAGCCATATTCACGAGACACTTTTATGGGTGCACTTTTGGCTGATGGCCAGCCAATTAAACGTGTGGACGTCGATATCTATAGCTCTCGTCTCAATAACACCACCATCAAGAGCTGACACCGTGAATGAGGCACTTCTAATGCGAAACATTTCTAGCTCCTTCAGCTTCGACCAAGAGGCTCAATGCAGCCTTGTCCAACTGGCCAAAGATGCCACTAGGACTCACAGGCTGCTGGCCGTCATGTGACGGGGAAGGACCACCGAACGCTCCCTTTTGTCCCCTTCCCTCCCCAAGTTTGGGCAAAATAAAGTTTTTTCATCGTCATTTCTAGCTCCTTGGCCAATCCCCCTGAGTGTATTTGTGCCACCTCACAGCCAATGCTGATACTGCAATGGAAGATCAGATGGACAATCCCATTTGACATAAACGAACCATTTCTAGCTTATTGGCCAGATAAAGTTACCTGCTTCTAGCTTATCAGCACAAAGACATGTAAAACATCAGGGCCAACGCTTGCAGCTTTCGCTACGACACTGACCATCACAGACAAAATCAATGCACACGCGTGTGCAGCACACATACACCACAGCTATCAGCAGAAGTTCTTTCCTCATTCTCTCGAATTCCTCAGTGGCACAGTTGTAGTGCACAGAATTCTGGACGGAGGAGACGCACATACTAATCTTGCCCAGCTGTGTTCCCATTTCCACCCTATTTGAGTGTGCCACCATCCCATGCAAAATGTTAGGCTGACTAAACATAGTATTTGCAATTGGCAAAAATACATCGCATTGGGGCAGATGCCTTGCCATAACACTGCACTATTACCACAGCTGCCATTGCCCTCAGACATTCCCCAGCACCCAGTCCATGAGGTGCCCTTTGCTTTTTGAGGATTTACACGTTGCTCTGCTCACTGCACTAACCTAGCTCCACCAGAATACGATCAGGGCCAGTAATTCGAGTCAGCGTATTCGGACTTATTATAAGTGTGAAAAAGCCCCTAAATGCTCTCAAGACTATCACACGAAAGCACAGGAGTGTCAATCATCTCCACCGAACTCCAAACAGCCTGGTAAATTAATACGTGGAACGGCAGTCACTCCACACTCTGAGGCATTTTCTGAACATGCATTCTGTTAGCTGCTTTCGTGCTAAACTCACGCCAGCCAATCTGGCTACACACATTACCTCCACAATCTTTCAGCACTCTGGAAGTTGGACCATTTAACATCACACTATTGATGTAAAGCCACCAGTACCAAGAAATGAAACAACATGGTAGCACACTGTTCTAACAGCACTTTCATACGCTGCTTCTACAAGTAGTTCCCCGTCTTTGAGCAAGGTCTTTGAGTCCTAACTCTTGGGTTACCTGAAATTCTCATGTGCTTACAGTTGTGGAGCTGTTTTGTGATTTTGAATCTCTTGCTGTCAGTGCACTAAAAGCTCTTCCCTTCCATTACCATAGCCTCGGCCAGTCTATGCACATTACACCCTAAATTTTGCTCTCTGCAGGCGGTTCTCTTCTTTTAAGCCTCAATTGAGAGCGTACTTCTAGAAGTCTTCTAATCATCAGGTCTATTCTAGCAGTGTAAGTGACAATTTTTAGCAAGTGCATGCGTGGTTCCCATTGTGTGTTCACTCTGCTGTGGCTACATTTTTGTGCTGATATTAGAAAATTCGAACTAGTACAAGTGTGTCCCTGCTGGAGTTGATGTTAGTGAAACTTTGCATATGTCACTATACAAACTAATTTCGAATCCACTGAGAATTGAATAGACTGAGCTTCAGCTCTCGCTGGGCACTATATGGGAAAGAGGAAAGAATTGCAAGGGCGCAAACTAACGCAGAGTGAACAGACCCAAAAGCTTGTTGGGTCCCGATATCGGCACTCAGTTGGCCTGAGGGGTTCCTTAGAATAAGGAGCAGCGCCTTTCCCTTACCCACTAACTTTACCTGTTTGGATGTTTAAGCAGCCTCCTCCTGCACATATTCTGCCTTTTTTTTTTTTTCATGTTCTTTGACAACACAATCAAAGGAGCGAGAGGCATCAATTATTATTACACTTTCTTACTCACCCAGAGTACACACGAGAGTGCCTGCCTTAGTGACAAGCAAAGATTAAAATAACTGGCGAATAGACGACAACCTCAAACAAAAAAAAAATGTCAAGCAAAGCACTGTTAGCAAGCTGCTACCATCAACAGGTGTCCTGAAAAACTCCCATCGAGAAAGCAACCCCAACCACCAACCCCCCCCCCCCCCCCAAAAAAAAAAAAAGTCAAGCAAAGCACTGTTAGCGAGTTGCAAAAGTCAACAGGGATCCCAAGAACTCACATCGAGAAAGTTGTCAAGGAGGTCTGGCTCCTTGAACACGATAAGCTCCTGAACCTGACGAAGATTGTTCACTTTCTGGTTGTCCTTCATCGTTTGAATGAGCGCGGCTTGGTTGATCAACTCAACAATCTGAAATGCACAGAAAAATATGGGCGCAATCAAATCAAATGCCCCGATTTATCGTTCGACGCTTTCAACGCCGGTAACACTGCTGGACAACGCAGAGTATTCAGTAAAAACAGCAAGCACGCCTGTAAAAACATAGTGCACCGAAATACTTTTTTTTTTTTTTTTTCAAAAAGCGCCCACAGAATAACTTTGGAAAGCGAGTGAGAATTATCGACGTGCATGTATGCGCGAATCTAATCGCAGTCCCGATCGCTGACATCGCCGTTGACATCGGAGCTAAGAAAGCGGTGGGCAATGATGTCTAAGTCACCTTTGTGCTGCAACAACTTGATTGTCGTGATTCAGCAAGCACATTCGAGCATGGAACAGTAAACAATGTTCGTTGCCGTACTCTCACGTCTGTTACAAATCTCACGGAAACATGTTGATGTATTTAGCAGCCGGTTTGACACATCGCCGAGATTACGTCTCGACGTGCTAAAACAAAACCTTTGAACGCAATTGCTCCAGATTTAATAGCGCGTGAATGGAAAGGAAAATGCAATAATAACCCTGTCGGTAGTGGACTTCTGTTCAACTTGTTCTTCGTCCATGAAAAACTGCGCCGCCGTGCTACGGCGCATTTCAAGCGTCTTTTTCTTGGTGGCCATGTCGCGTTTCGAGGGCTATTTGACTACAGGTGCAGGAAAGCGCCTACTACGACGATTTCAACTGGTCGCACACAAACCGCTCAGCGCTCAGCACGTTGGATGCGGCGTCAAAACATCGCAAACACAACGAGCTGTAACTCTCAAACAAGAAAAAATTCCGCCATTTTGTAGCACTGCCGCCAGGCGGTAGTGACGTAGTGACGCTAGCTAGCGCCCTCTCGGCTTTTATGCGTGTTTCGAAATGTCTTGAAACCGAAATGAGTAAATGTTTAGTTTAAATTGTTAGTTATAATTACTCGTTTCAATTATGAACAATTTTATTTTATGAGTATAAAATGTCTAACATTTATTTTACTTGTAAATGTGGTCAATGTAGTCTACGTAGTAAAAGAAGCAAAGGTGTCAGCGCGCGCAACTATGCGACTACGCCATGCGACAAGAGATGCGCTTTTTCACTTCTTTTAATATTCGTTATTCTCTCCCCCCCCCCCCCCCCCCAAACTGCGCCTTCAGCACGAATAGAAACACCATCGATGCCACCAAACATGTGGAACAATGGTTTGGGAGAATAATTCTTCCCAAAAATAGCTTCTCCAAGCACACACTACGTACATGTCTTAATTTGATTGTACTGCCAGAGTCCTTCAATGCTTTGAAGGACTCTGGTACTGCTAACTTCGACGTAGTCGTTAACAACGTTTTAGATGCGGAGCGTCTTATGCTCGGGGGTATGTCCCGCGGCGTCGGCGGTGGTCCGGCGTCCGCACACCACCGTTTCTTGGCCAATCCCCCACGTCTTATACTCGGGGGTATGCCGCGGCGTCGGCGGTGGTCCGGCGTCCGCACACCAGCGTTTCTTGGCCAATCCCCCTCGTGGGTACGTGCTATAGAAGAGGAACAACAACAACAACTCCGGTTGTACTTGCGCTTGACTCCGTGATTCTTCAGATGAAGTAGGGTGGAAGCAACAGCCCCGTCAGTGAGTGTGCTGTCGCAATTAAGTGAGAGCATCAGCGCAAACACTAACAGCAATTACACCCAACTACAATCCACGGAACGTGTATCGATCTCGTCTTTACCAACTGCAACGGCGACGACTACATACAACCGCTGCTACGAGATCCACTGACTGTGCACTTCAGCGACCATAAGGCCGTCATACTCGAAATAAGAAGACGTGCAAACCTAAATAAAGACCTTTAGATACCACTTCAATCTCGTCTCACTCGCGTATAGTATACGCGCATACAATAAGGGAAATTACACCCATCTCCCCGAAGGGAACCATGAGTAGGATATATGAGCATTATGGGGTTCACTACATTTCCACCAAATTTGGCTAACAAACATAATGGAAACGCAAACGGAACCCCCATGACGCTCCGCATACTACTCATGGTTCCCTTCGGGGAGATGGGTGTAATTTTTTTCTCAATGTTAAGTTTAGAGGGCAAGCATTTGTGTTCGCTTTCCACAAACTGCATACTTACGGCAACCTTTACTTTTATCTTTTCTACTCGCAATATTCGCCCACCCTTAATTTGCGAGGATATTATTATGAAGACCTGTACACACGCTAATTTCCTTTGGTAATTGTTACTAACCGGCTAGCGAAGTTTACGCAATCCAAGATCTATCACGACATCAATTTCGTTTGTCCAATCTTATAATCTAACTACACGCACCCTTCTCAAAATAAAATTTAAGTCGTGTGCAAGGCAGCCTTCGATTCCCCTCATCACTCTTTAAGAGCCCCACAGTTTTTTTCTCATGTTTTTTTTCTCAATTACAAAATCAAGAAAAGCTGTCTGCTGCAGTTCAGCCTATAGCCACTCTAGGCGCCATATTTGCTCCAATTTGATTCTCAGCGCGCAGCGCCTCCGCTCTAAAGCTCAGCAGACCGCAAGAACAAACGAGCAGTCGACAGAGAGCTGAAGCAGCAGCGCAAGATGGCGGGAGAAAGATGAGGAAATCGGGTTATTTATTCTCTTCTTCTTCTTGGGAAGATGGGGAGAGCGAAAGGGGAGAGGAGCGCTGAGGAGAATGGAAATTAGGGAGGACAACCGCCAGAGGGAGAGTGGGAGAAGAGAAGGGCACTGAATGGAGAGGCGGGGAGACAGATTGGGGAGAGGGGATGGGGTTCGCGCGAAGGAGTCGGAGGAGGAGAGGGGGTGCGCAATCCCGAGACGGGACGTCTCCTCGGGACGATCCCTTTTCTCCTTTTTTTGATCCCTTATCCGATGCGGCGCTCTCCGGGAGCACAACTTTGAATCTGGGCGCACCGCGCCGCCGCTCGATCCCACGCGGGAAACAGTGTAGTGATTTTTTGTGTTCTCTCGTCCTGTTTCGGCCGTGCTAAAGTACTCTAGGTGTTACCGCAGTGGACTAGGTAGCGGTAAAAGTTGTCTGGGCGCTGGCGGATGTTGCCAGCGGTCTCGTCGGTAGGCGCGTGCTGCGCGTGGTCGTCCCGTTCAATCCTGGCGTCGTAGCAGCGGCCGTGGGGAGAGCGGCCCGTCTTTGGAGCCCGGGTCCTCGATTTCGAGGAGCTATGTGCCGCGCCGACCGGGCGGGGTTTAGGGAGCCCGCTGTTGCTGGGACCGACCGTCCTGGCTTTGGACACCGTTGTTCCCGGAGGAGTACGACTACTGCCAACCCTTCGTTGCCGCCTCTGCAGCTGTCACCTCCGTTGCCAGGGGAGCCGAGGGCCCCGAGAAGAGAGCCAAAATGCGTGAGTGAAACTGCTAAGACGAGGTTGCGTATGTTCTGCGAGTCAATCATTGTGTCAGCTGTTGAGTGATGTATCAGCATCGGGAAAGTTAACGGTCGGGGGTTGGGCCGAAAGCAGTTTACGAGCACCATTAGCCGTTTCGTCAGGCGATGGTGCTCGCACGCGCACGTATACGAGAGTTATGATGACGTATGTGATTGTTGGTTCATGTACGGAATCTGCTGCGAAAACTTGTTCGAATGTGCGATTTATAGCAGTCCACGTACCACTAAAACATTGATCTTTCTTGTGGCAGACATACCTTGCTCCTTTATGTTTCAACCCAAACTTACTCAATCACCGAATGAAAGACGCGAATAAAAGGTCCTAGCAGATGCGCAAAATCTAAAAGCACCCTCCCCCTAGCTTCGCCAATAAGAAAAATATCATTTTTTCACGATTTTCGACTTCTTTGAATAACGCGAGGAGGGGACCCTTTGAAAGATCTCGCGAATCCCGTTATCTTCCGAATTATTTTCTGTTTAGCACGGAAGGTCTTATGGGTTGAAGCAATGACAGTGTCGAAAGTTGTGGACGATTCGTTCCAGCTCCAGCAGTGAAGACGAAATAAATTCAAGCGTTCCTCATAGTAATGTGAATAGGAGTGCGCAAAGGAGTTTAGCTCCCCCCCCCCCCCCAATAAAAAAAAATATTATTTAAGAGGGGCGCCGAGTCTGCCCCATACTACCTTTACTTAGATGGACCTGTCCGTGAAATTATAGCGCACGGTTATCACTATGAATGTTCTTGGCGATAACTGAGGCCGAGGAAGCCTGATGTTTCATCCCAAGAAGGGTATGCGCTTCCCACCTTATCACCGGAAAGCAGGGGACCAAAGGGACGCCATTGTGAGAAACAAGTCCCCATTTCACTTCAAATTTTGCATTCACTACGAAGCATCTTCTTTCTTTCTTTTTTTCCGCGCTCGACCAATGCTTTTACGAAGTTTTTTCACTAGTATATCTGCTGAAGACAAGGAACCTCAAAATCGCTATATTTTACAGTCACGGGCATTCGAAAATGCTGTGAATATACATCAATTAGTGGTACGCTGTTACTGCTAGCGATTCTCGTTAGCAGAAACCATTTCAGGAAAAAAAACAGCCATTTTCAGTTTTTGACCATCCTCCGTTTGTTGCGTGTCCCACGTGCCCGCCAAAAGCATAAAAAAAAACGTCGTTAAAGAGTTTTGACATTGATAAAATCTTTAAAATAATGTTATTTGTTATCCGTAAAGTAAATACGTGGGGATATAATAAATAAACAAATGGATAGATATATCATTTGCTATGTTTATGCCTCCAAATTAATTAAAATTAGGAGGGGAAAAGGGGCGCTATGCTTTTAAAACACGAGTCTTCGTAATCTGTTCGATATCTGTTCGCATGCCCGTCGTAACGGGCTTGGTTCAATCAATTCTTGGAAATAATATTCAGTCTCTCGACTGCAGAGTCCAAGAGTCTTGGAGGCATCTGTGTTACTCATTTGCTGAGCACAGATCGCTGCCTGTCCATAGATCCGTTGGCCTCGGGTAAAACAACCCCCACTGCAGATGTGCGTTTGTCTGAAGCGCAAGGTCCCACTTGCGCCCCAGAGAAGCACCATCATGTGCATCATATCATTGTCGAAGCCAACATTGATTTATTTGGCGACAAAATGCAGGCGCGTTACTTTTCTCTTTAAACGTACCCGTAAACACATTGTTCACGTGATTGTCCGGTGCGACGGCTTACGAGCGATAGAATTGTCTCTTTACAGTGGCTCCTTTATAGTAAAAGTAGCCCGTATAGGAAACAAACTGGAACACTAACCCAGAAAACGAAGGAACAAATTGCGAGACATATAAGAACATGAAGGTGGCGAGTACGGCGTGTCAAAATGAATTATCTGAGCTGTCGAAATTGTTTAACAGAATTCATATAACGCTCTCCTTAAACGTAATTAGAGGTATGCGTTGAAGAAGAGCGTTAGCTGCTACTGTGTCGTACATAGTCATTTGTATCCGCACCTCAAAAACTGGCTTGCTGAAATATTTGTGTCACAGGGGGTTATAGAAAAGTTGACATTAGATAAATCGGAACTCGCTATTTAAGCAGTCTAGCCATCGAATACATTATTTTTACACGAAAGTGTTTTATTCCCGGATACACGAAGATTTCGCTGACGTCATATCCGTAACGGAAGTGACACCTGTACAAGGAACCAAGCGACCTGTAAAGGGTGCACCCCTGCACACAGGGCCTTCTTGCGGAGAAGCAACCTTTAGAACTAAAGGGTACGTTCTACTTAGGGTTGTAAGTTTTCGGGTTTTATATTTTAACACGAAAGTGTTTTATGTCGGAATACACCAATATTTCACTGACGTCATATCCGTCACGGAAATGACGCCAGTACGCCTTTGCCGAAGGGACCTGACAGCTTGACGTCGCTCGCCAAGCACACCCACAAGACAGCCGCCTTCCCGCAAATCATGCTCAGCTGCAGATTTCGCTGCACATTTAACTTTCGTGTTTTACTGATTCCTATGACAAAGGAATCAACCACAGTTTTTTATTTATTTATCACAAATTGCCAGCCACCTGTTGGCAGCCAAGGTAGGAGTCGTTACATGTTTATGCAATCAGCACTGAGGTGCAGCGGAGAACTCGCCTGGTGCACCGAAACACGGAACCAAAGAATACAGACAGTTTTCTGGGTAGAAACAAACAAACAATAGCGCTTAACACACCGTGCAACAAGGCTTCTTGGGTAAGTACACCCCGGCTTCCAAAATAATACGCACAAGTTGAATTGTACACAATGTTTACCCAGCGGGATGCGATAACTTTCGTTGGCGTCTTGCGGAAAGAACTTGGCTCTGTTTGTTAAACGTACAAATTGATAGCCGACAGGAATGATTCTTGGGTGACAATTTCGGTGACAGTTTCTGGCAGTGCGTTCCAATGCGGTATTGTTCGTGGAAAAAGAAAAAACAAAAACGATCATTAGTTTTGGTACGGGGCATTTCAACAGTCGTAGCCTTATACATTAGCCTTATTACATCTTAGTCTACTGATGTTGGTTTTAAGAAAACGACAGTTTGGGTGTTTACCCCTATTGAAATTGACTTTAAACTTGTCATAGCTTAACTGGAGCGGGTGTTGCTCACCAGCTTATTTTTAGGGAGCGGGGTGGAGGCATGGAAGAAGAATTGGATACATAAATGAATCTTGAAAGTGTCATAAAATTGTATCTCTTATTGTTCGTTCAAAGAAGTTCAATATTTAAAATCGCGCACCTGGTCCCCTGATGCGCGAGGCACATTCGTAATTTCAAAATTAAGTTTACCGTTCTTGTTGTTACTTGCTTATAATTAGAAATTAGCATTTGCTCTAATTGATTAAATAAATAGATTAACTAAATTAATTTTTATGAGTTAACTATGGGTTAATTAAGAACGCACGCCTAGCCGCGTAAACCATCGGTCAAAGAGGCGTTATTTCGGCTTCCATCCCAAGGACGTTCGTTCGATTCTTGCCGAGGCTGTCGTTTTTCCCGTGGGGGTGAGGAATGGAGACACCCCTGTGTGGAGATTTCGGCGCACGTTAGAGATATAACCCGGGTGTAACTGCAGAATTGAGAAGCCATTTTATCATCGGTCTGGGCTAGCGCCGATTCAGTCGCCGCAGTCGACAGCCTGACCTAACAGCGCATGCGCAGCACAGTCGAGGGGCGGTATTCTCGTAACTGTCCCCTTTGAAAACGTCCCTTTTGAGTCCCTTTCATCGTGACGTACTTCCGGTTGAGCAGTAAGCATTGGCAGTAGGTTTGTTGCGCTTGCGTTACGTCACTTCCGGTTGTTTGCTTTTAGCCAATCAGGGCTCGCCAAAAGGGACACTTCTGAAAGGGACTCAAAAGGGACAAAACTCGAGAATACCGCCCCTGGTGTCACTAAGGCAGGGGCCATGATGACAGAATACAACCTTGTTTAATTTGAAAAAAAAAAAGAAAAGAAGAAGAAACTATCCTGGACCGGGACGAATTTTCCTTCAACAGCCTAGTTTCTGAAAAAGCTGCATATAGCTTTCTTTTGTATACCCGTGCGGCTGCTTTGAGGTGGATGTCAAAATTTCCTTCGCAGAAACTTACTGCACCTTGGAGATTTCCCTTAAATCTGGTCGATAGAAAACTATATAGCCTTTGATAACTCACTCAACTCCAGGCCAGCTATACGGAAGACCTCTTTTTGCAAAGAAAAGAAAACGCGAGATACTTAAAACTTTCCTTCACGATGGCAGCAGCGACGCAGTAGAGAAATACGCTGAAAGCGCAATAAGTGTATCAACTGCACGTTATCATCCAACTGGAACTAGGAGCCCCACTACAATCGCCCAGTCTAGGCGGCCTCGATGTTAGCAGCGGCTCTGGAAACGAGGCCTCCTATAGCCCGGTCATGCTTCCTAGCGGTGGCTTCAGTTTACGGTCGACAATCGCACAAACGAGGTTTTCTGACGCAGCGGACCCCTCGCCAGAAAGTGTCCGGGGAGTCGCGACTGCTTCATGTGTTTTCTTTAACATCTTGATTATTTGTATGAAGTTCGCGGTAAATTTAATATGACGGCAATCAGGACCAATCAGTCTCTCGAATGAACTACAGTTGTATATTGTCTTCAGGGCCCCTTTAAGGACACGGGACTGTTGGACCGGCTATCCATGGTGCTATCAGGGCGGCACAGCATATCTTTCTTCACCGTTCTCACACTCACTTCCTGACATCCCTCATATCTATACTTCTCCTCCTTGATTCAGTCTGGACTTAGGTGCCCTCAACCCTGTAGAGGCCGTTAACGGCCGGGCCGTTTTCTTTTATCTTTCAATAACACAACCCACACGACAGGGCCGCCAAGTACTAATCATTTCTTTGCTCACTGGAACGCCAACAGGGCCGGGGAGGACATCAATTCGATAACAGGAGCAACGATACTATACTAATATTGTTGTGGGGACGAAGCCGTGTTTCAGGGGCGAAGCCCCTCATGGGATCGGGCTGTTGGCGTCGTCTGTCGTCGTCGGCGTTTCATGTTGTCACTGAACTAAAACAAGAGGACACACGCTAGGATGTAACGCGTGCTAAAAGAACACACCGGTACACTCGTTTTCCAACACCTCGGGCTAGAGCGCTTCGGGCTTCAAAGACATGAGGCTTTTACAGAAAAAACTGTATACCTTTGCCCCTCAACGGTTTCATTCCCGTTGGCAAAAACGCCATGGCGCCAAGAATACACTCATACACTGCATGCTTAGCCCCTCACCAGGTTTCACCTAATTAGTGGAGATGCCTCAAAGTATGACCCGCTTCTGTGCGTTTACATCTAAGCATGGGAAAACCTAACAAGGGCAATGCAAGAACTAATCGCTCTTAGAGGGGACGGCATCAACTTGCCTTCGGAGGCGATGGCCAAGCTTGCAGCATTTCACGACAAAATGAAGCGAATTTGACACCAAGGAATTTTTTAACCGACCAAACGTATTTTGCATTCATGTACCCTTTAAAGAATGAAGTTGAATATGGAACAGTGCGCTGCGCGCTGTACACCGCGAAGCACCGTCGTAATCATGACCTCCTCCTCGATAACCGAGGGACTAAGTCCGGCACCTCAAATGTGAAGATTGGTTGTCGGGATTAAGATACCGCTCGCATAGAGCCAGCGGCCGTTCTATATAGCGAATGGGGTGACGTGACGTGACAAGTACAGTGGCGTGCTCCCCCGCCACTGCCACTTTTGGAAGACAACGGTCGATTGTGCCTTGCCACAGCATTCTTTCTAACGTGAGGAACGTATTGAGGATGTCTGTTGGCGCGTTTATAAATACACCTGTGTTCCTATACGGTTCCTGGGAAAGGTTGAGTTAACCGTGGACGTTTTTTCACACCTGTACGTGTAACATCGGATATATACTTGTCTGCTGGCATATAAACTCACGTTTCGAGTGTGTGTACGTTCGTCGGCTTGGGCTCTGACTTGGTGAGTCATTCATAAACATCTGCTTTTTTTTGTATAGGGGACCTGACGTTATTAGGCTTACGTTTACTGCATTGCAGCTAAGCTGCATGCAAACAAAAATACAATAATCAAAGGCGATAGTAGTTTTCTGCCAAACCTGCTACGTAACGCCCCTTCCTCTCTCTTCCTACCACCCATCACGCCCTCCTCTTCTCCTCTCGCACTTTCCATGGTGAATGCGATGGAGTTTTGCTGAATTCAATTTTCCCGTCCTCTCGCTTTCCGCGCGCCATGTGTTGGAATTTTTTTATTTAATTTGTCTACGGCGTAGCTCGAGCTGTGTCGCTTCCGTGCCCGATTTATTTCTTTCCGCCTCCACCGTTTTTACGCTTTTTTGTTTTGCTATTATGAGAATAAGAACCAACCCTGTGATGTTTGTAACGAAAGGAACGCCCCTGTTTCCAGTTTTCCACGTATGTCTCGCTAAAAGCACACGGAATGCTTTGCTTGTGATGAACTGTAGGGGTTTGTGATGCATACGAGGCACGCCGCCAGTTTTATTACTAGTTATAAAAGACCTTGTGTATATATGTAATTTGTGTTCAAGCATATAACTGTTCTTTATGGTTTTGTTTTGAAAGCAGTTGCGCAGAGTGGCACAAAAACCAGAATTTCCGCGTTAAGGTGTACTCTAAGGTAGACTATCGTCTTTGAAACCATGTGCGTGCTCTAAAAACGCCGCTGTTTTTTTTTTTTCCTTTTGTGGCCTCATTCTGGTTGGGATTAGCCGGGACGCAGCCGGTTTTGGAGGCACTGAGATACGCGTGTCAGGCGAGAGTAGAGCCTCACGTCCTCCTGGCTGTCGTCCTCTCCGTACGTGTTATTGCTTCGTCGAATAGGATCACCTGGTGACGTGTTGCAACGTCACGTGACCGCAAGCCACCTGCGGGCCAATCGCCCTTTCTGTGAGTCTCGCTCAAGGTGTGATGCCGGTCTATCACGGACATCACGGACAGCTCAAGTCCCGCACCAAGCTGCCTGCACAAAGATAATATGAGTTTCTGTCTGTGCACGGTGTACTTTGGACACACGCATATACTAACATGAGGGATGTCTTCTCGTGAGTCACATTTGGAGCAAAGAGGTGAAGATGCCTGCTGGATTTTGTACAGGTAATGTCCCGTGTAGGCCGCATTCAAGCGCAGCCTATGCAGAATGGCTTCCTCGTGCTTGCTAAGTCCAGGTGGCATTCTGAAGGTGCACTTGGGATCAATCTCATGAAGAGGTGCATATTGCTGCCTTGCATCAGTCCAGATAGACATCTGCACAGTCCATGCGGAAGGGTGGACGTACAAGGAAAGGCTAGTAAGGCCCGCTAATGGAGGCTTCACAAACAATTAAATTTCTCCTGTGGTGACATGTCTGCCTTGATAAAAGCCGTATGGTTGTAACTTTTTATTTGTTCTGTTTGGTAACACGTCGCTGCCTCTTTCGAGGGAAATTACCGCTATACCGCTGCTGCGTAACCAAATTATGTATATTAGGGCGGAGTGTGTGTGTGTGTGTGTGTGTGTGTGTGTGTGTGTGTGTGTGTGTGTGTGTGTGTGTGTGTGTGTGTGTGTGTGTGTGTGTGTGTGTGTGTGTGTGTGTGTGTGTGTGTGTGTGTGTGTGTGTGTGTGTGTGTGTGTGTGTGTGTGTGTGTGTGTGTGTGTGAGTGAAAAGACCTGCAGCGGCGACATCGTGTGTTCTTACCAATTCTCTCTAAAATAGAGTGGGCCGCAACGCGTTTGTACTGAGCCCCCACTGAAAAGGACAGCCTGAATAGGTTGAACACACCGCGCTGGAAACATGATTTGCGCAAAGCGGCAAGAAAGGTGCCTTGCGTTTAACAATTCCTTCCCTAACAACGCCTGGGTCTTAACACTGGGATGCAGCCGCTATTCTGTACGTGCATTGGGTCCAATAGACACGCATGTTAGAAATTTCCTTTATTTACAAACTTATACCCGTGCCACACGCAGACAAAAAATGAAATTAAAGGGACCCCGAAAAGCTTTGTGAAGGTGGGAATCAAATGCATTCAGGTGATAGAACACATAACGGGGGATTTTTGAGCCAAGTGTGAGCCCCATACGTTGTACGGATAATTTGTAAACAATTTTTGAAGATCGCCTTTCTCAGCCGATGAGCGCGACGCCGCAGCGAGCCGACCGCGGCTGACGCAACGGGGATCGCGGCTGACGCAACGGCGAAGGCGCCCCCTGATTCGCCCAATCGCCAGCGAGGTCGGCCGCCGGCGGCGTCACTGCCATTGGCTTCCGGCTGCTCTTCCTCCTCCCTGCGCGATCCCGAGGCAAAGGCGGTAAAGGCGGGTCCGCACGCGTGCCTAGGCGCAGCAATATGTAGCTAGCGCAGAACGGAAGTCGAGCATCGCGATGTCACATGGCTATTCCCAGTGTTTCCAGATGCTTTGAAGGGAGCAGATAGGGAGGAGGAGTCGATCGGCAAGTGGGGAGAGGTGCATTTAATTGCTTCTGGCGCAGCTAATACTGAATGTAGATCAATAATTCCAACGGCATTGCATCGCTATATTGGTGCTACGCGACAATACAGGCCTTTTGTAACTTTTACAGAAGGCTTTTCTGGGTCCCTTTAAGTGCCTGAGGACTTAAGTTTCAGTGCCATTAATTTGCTGCACGAAAAACGTAAATGCCATTCGCTCTAATGTCATTTCTGGTTTAAAAAGTTCCGCACAACTCGTTCGCCTTCAGGAACACCTTAAATCTGTTACTCTCGAACGCGGTGAGCACCAAATGAAACCCACGAAACTCTGAGCACCAGAGTGTTGGCGCGGAAACGTAGCTGAACTTCGAAATACGACAATTTTTTCTGCCCTCTTGGTGGCGAAGTTTTGAAGACGAAGTTCAATAAAACAGCGACAAAAGAGAAAACTGCGTTACTCGTCGTTTTCAATTTTTCGGATTTGTCTACCGCTGGCCGGCGACGGCAGCTGCTGAAGCCACTTTTAGAAACGGCTCAGACCATTTTTTTTAGAAAACACTATTTATCATAACATTTTAATTCATACACAAAAAAAAATTAACCCTTGTACGACATTTTTATCTACGTTAAGAACTTCTAAAATACAGAAGTGTATTTCTCTTTTTGGTCACTATCACCATCATGCCCAACACATTTATTGCCTCCGCGTTTTCATGTGTACAATGGCCCGCCCAAATAATGTCATTCGGTATCTTGAGGCCTTAAACACTGAAGTCATTCTTGGAAGCGAAAAAAATAATAAAAAGGAAACAGCGTTCGCAGTAGCGTAGCCAGAATTATTTTTCGGGGGGTGGTACGCGCTGCCGACAAAAAAGAAAAAAAAAAGAGACCTAAGAAAGATAGCCTGCGCGCAAACATTATGTCATGTTCAATTTGTTATGCAATCTTCGTATTTTGCTTTTGCATATTAATATACCTTCCCCCACCCCACCGGCACTTATCTATCGAGCAGGAACACCACTACCGTGCCTTGCAAACAAACACCTTTCCGCACCCAAAAAGAGTATGCCACTACTCCGAACAAATTACGTCCCCTAGCTGCCCTTTTTATGGAGCAGACTGCACTCTTTCCCCCATGGTTGATGGGTGCCCCTCCCACCCTGTCCCCGAACCGAATCCGTTTAACTCTGGAGGTGCGCCCTGTCCAGCTCATGCCTGTCCGACCAGCTAGCTTCGGCTTGTGGAGCGGGCTGTAGCCGCTGGCAAGGCACATGGGTTCCTGGACTGAGAACTTCGCCTCCTGAAGAGTCCACGCAAATTTTGCCAACAACCCCTCCTCCTCCTCCTCCGATGCGGAGTGATAACAACGTGGGTGGAAAAAAGTCCGGAATGCGAAGGAAATAGGGGGGGGGGGATGCGGCACTCAGAAAATTTCGGGGTGTGTTCTGACACCAAAACACCCCCGCTGGCTACGCCCCTACAATCCACACAAAATAAGCTAGCAGCTCCAAAGCTCTAATTATAAGCTCTAAAATGCCACAGCGCAGTTGTCGCCAATGGATAACGCGACGGTTATAAGTGCGCCACTATCCTCCTTTTGTATAACGAGGGTCTTCTCTACCCCCTCGTCCTAACTACTTATCACAACATGTCCAAGGGGCCCTTAAAACCTAATGCGTTCATGAGAGTGTTTCGGTTAGCGAGGATGTCGTCTGCGGAAGGGTCGCATCAACGAAAACGAAACGACTCTGAGGCTGTTCGCCCAAGCACATCAGTTCCGTTGAAGCGAAACGGCGTTTGTATATACAACGACAGTTGCACGTACATCGATACGCGCCAGTGAATCGAAAACGCGGCCTCGCGGAGTCATTAGCAAGACGTCCTACCATGAAACGACCCTCGGGGGCGACGAGCTGTTAGGCCAGACAGTCACGGATAAAACCTAAGCGGGACAGTGACCGATGTTCCATTTGTTTGGTGAACGTGCACCGCGACAGCGTGCCGAACGGCGGCGTCTCCGAAAGGAATGGGAGCAGTCGTATACGCGGCCGACGTTGAAGCACGGATCGAGGGGAAGGGCTGACCTTTCGGGGGCACCACCGGACACGATTGCATAAGAACGAAGCGACACACATTCGAGAGATTCCGCACACTCAGGGTGATTGAATAGAGAAAGGAATAAATATAAACTGGGAAAGCGACTGTCGCCATTCGCTGCATTTGCTAACGGTCAAACGCTCGGCGCTCCGTGAGCTCCGTAGCAGTCGGCAGACTATGCGAGGATTTTCTTTCCTTTTCGATCCTTGTTTCGAAGTTCTTGAGCGCGGATCACCGCACTCTATGACTGCATCCGTTTCGGGATTCGGATTTGGCGTCAGCTGGCCTTTGAACGCTCCGTCTTTTCGGCGCCGGTGCTTATCAATAACGAGAGCGGTGTGGCGAAAACGTCGAGTAAAGGGAGTGATTTATGACGAACGGGATGGTTGTCTTGCGCAAGAGTAGAGTTATTTTTGCGGGAGGAGCATCAGAATGCACACGGTAACCTTAAAATTCTGAAGTACGCATTGCACACTCTTGCTTCCAAAAGTACCGACGTAAGTACTTAGGCAAATTTCAGGAAGGCTGCACGCGGTTGAACGATTTCGGCGGTCTCAGTACCTTAGGAATCGTTTCAGAAATTAGGCGGGCATTGAATAAAGGGTAGTACAACGAAAGGAGGATTCCACAACTGCAAAAACATGTACGTTACTTTTGCGTTCATTTTATACGCAAGCATTATTGGCTCAATTAAGTGTACAGATTGTTTTCATCTGTGGACAAAAATGAGTAAGTAGCTTGCACTGACCACACTGTGGCCGCCATGTTGGTGCACTAAGTGAACGGTGAAAGGCCGTGAGCTCATCTCGAGAAGAGCTCAGGAAGCTGAAGTGCAATGGTACAACACGGAAAACCTCTGCAGGCTCGTCGTTAACGGCCCTGCGCAGTGCCTAAATTCGGCAACTATCATTCGTTCATATATGTTGGCGTTTTTATTACTTGCGCAACTAAATCAGGCCAAATACTTTCATGCACTCTCGGCAAACGTTATCGTACAGTTTGCAATCTTTATTTTCCTTGTTTCTTGGCAGGGCAGTACAGAAACAGGTATATTGAAATGAAATGCCCGCAATCGGCCGTATAGATTGGTCCCCGTGTATACATGCGCGGCACACCCTGAGTTCCACAATCGCAACTACCTCGGTACTGCCGGATAAGGGCGGAAGTTTTCTGGCGCGAAAAGTAGTTCAACTCTGGGCAGTATAAACCGTAGAATTCTGCTGTATACCGCGTTTTTCGGACTCACCGTTCCTTCAGGAAGAACCTCAACGATTGCGACATCTTCCGCACTCCTAAACGCACTGTCTATACGGTCTCTTTGCACAAAACGGTGCACAAGCTTTGTGTCCTGTGGGCGCTGCCATGCGTTATCCACTGTTGTTCAAGCGGTGTACTGGTTTAGCTGGCAATCAAACTCAACTGCGCCCCCGAGTCACAGTCCGCAGCAGAGTGCCCGTATGGCGTCAACCATGAGCTTTAATGCACGAAATAGTGCACGGGACCATTAGCCTGTTATATACGAGACCATTTTTTCTTGCCCGTGAGCAGTTATCCTCAGAAAACAGCCCGTCCACACGCATTTGCCCTCTTCTTCCCCGCAATCTCACCCTAAAACGAAAACAATAAAGAAGGCGATGTAACGGGAAATTCGAACTGGCGTAAAGAATTTTCCAACCCGGCAAACTCAAAATGGTCTGTCTCTTATCATCATCACCAGCCTATCTACGCCCACTGCAGGGCGAAGGCCTCTCCCATTATTCTCCAATTACCCCGGTCCTGTGCCAACTGTGAACAATTTGTCAGTCTCTTAAAGTAATGCTATAATAATGACTATTATTTGTGCAACAAACATGTTCCCACTCCGCGGAGTAGGAGGCTATTGATTTAAAGTCTTCGGATTTAATGAAGGGCTCTAAAGCCCTAAGCCTCGTGCGTCAGCTGGCCCGCCTTTCGAGGTCATCACAAACAAATGACGCGGCAAACGATCTGAAAAGGGTGTTATAAATGGAGGTGGGAGTGGAAACAGAGTAAACGAAAGAGTCAAATATATGGGTGTTAACAGGGGGTAAAAAAAGGAGTCGACACTGGAAGATGAGAAGGAGGAAACACGACTGAAGGGCAGAGGTCGGAAGAAAGAGGACACCGGCACGTGTGACAGCCGCCTCGGGAGAATGAAAGGAAAAGTAAAACCGTTATCGTGGGTGTCCCCCTGCTTTCTCAGACACGCTCTCTTTGTTTCCGGTGTTTCGTCGGAAAGCGATCCGGGGTACGCGTGCACACACTCCGTCACGAAGGGACGTTGCCGCAACGACGAGCTCCTTCGCGCCCTTGTTTGCTAACAGCAACGTGACCGTGTCGAGCAAACATTGCGCCTACCGGAGGAAAAAAAAAAAAGGACCAACGAAAAACAAAGGAAGGAAACTTGGCGCGAGGACGGCGTGTTTGTAAGTCCAAGGAATTCAAACACGAAAGAAGAAAAAAGCGTATGCCTTCGGCTGAAATCTGGCCGTACTGTTTACCTCGCTCTTCCCGGCTGTGGTATTGGCTGGAAATGAAAATGCCTGGCCCGAATACTGCGAAATTGAAAGACTTGTCTGACGTCTTCTTTTTGGTTTTTCTTTTTTTTGTGTGTGTGCTCAGAATTTCACGTGTTTTTCGCGTGCTGCTCGTCAAGCACCCGCGTTCTATCAACGCAAAGGTTGGTCGCGTCCACTTTTTTTTTATCCAATGGCAAGGCGTCTTCGGTTTGCGCTTGAAGCGTGTGTGCCGCTAAGCTCCTCGTTACGGAGGCTGTGTACTACAAAATTTACTCGCACGTTTCACTA
Organism: Haemaphysalis longicornis; assembly: GCF_048455015.1. Lineage (NCBI taxonomy): Eukaryota > Metazoa > Arthropoda > Arachnida > Ixodida > Ixodidae > Haemaphysalis > Haemaphysalis longicornis. The sequence goes on from NW_027526445.1 coordinate 115,331,469, forward strand.
AATGGCCGCTGATAGTCGAATGCGTCCTGTCAGGATGGCCGAGCGGTCCAAGGCGCTGCGTTCAGGTCGCAGTCCGGTCTTCCGGGCGTGGGTTCGAATCCCACTTCTGACAAAATTCGTTTTATCGGAACCTTCAATTTTTTTTTTTAATTTTGATCCTATGCGTATACCCGTTAAGAGGGATGTGACCACGAAACTAAAATCATGTTTCGTCTTCAAATTCTGCGTATTTGTCTTCGAAAGAGGTCTTTGTTGCTGGAGAATCTATACTGAAGGGTTGACGAAATTTGCAATCCTTTTATTTCGTCAATGAGCACAAAGACGGGAACACGAAGGACGGGAAACAAATTCGGAAAGAGGTGAAAAATGAGTCGACTCGCACTGGAAGGACTGTAGACGGTAATCGTGATTAGAGTCCACTATGCGTGAAATGCGAATCCCTCAGTCGTGTACTAACGTGCAGGTTTCAGTTGCAACTGGAATCTGCACGCCAGTACATGATTTTGGTCTGTACTTCTTCGCTAGTGCGCCCCGCGACCTGTTTGGCAAATAGCCTTGATTTCAACCAAGCCGACGGGCGCCGCAGGTTCGAAAAGAAAGTCAAGGAGTTGTAAACATTGCCGGTAATATAACTGAGTAAAAAGGCCGAAATGCGTAATGAACTTTTTCGGTTTGCTCGGTGAGTTCACAGAGTTTATCACAACTGCACTCGCACTGGTCGGCTGATACAGGGGTGAGACAGCTGAATCAGATTTGGGAGCAGTTTTTCGAGCAGAAGAACGACATTTATTATGTCACCTTGGGAGCCTAAAAAATCAAAATTTTGCCAACTCAGGAGGGGGGGGGGGGGGGGAAGCGCACTTTTTAATCGGTTTTAAAGGTACATAACACTGGAAACGACTTTCAATAAAGTTTTCTCTACGAGAGTATCACAAGGTACGAACTACACTACCTTTTTACAAAATGCAGAGATAGTGTGGAGTTCCGTTGAAAATTCCGAATTGAAAAACTAAGCAATCGTAAGGCACTTTTATTATCGTGCGAATGCTGAAATTGTTATTTTTGTAATCCCACACTCGGCTTTACGCACAAGTGTAGAGCCACGACAAAAGTTGCGCAAAGCGAGGTGACAGTCGCCGCACCCCACCAGCCCTCCCATTTCAATCCCCTAGGTGCACGTTCACTACGATCATAATCTGAGTAACGTTGGTATGTTTAGCCACCTCCCTTTTGGCATTAAATTTCATTTCACATAGATGAACCATTATTACTAGTATGCAATAATAGCCCGTCCCGCTATCGGACACTGCTTGAACATTTTGCGGCGATGTATAGCCGCAAAATGTTCAAGCAGTGTCCTGAAGTGTCAGTGTTCTGCAGCGCCAGTTGTCCAATTCCCACGGCTCGCGAGCTCGCTGTCAAAAGCAGCAATAACTCGGCGTTTTATAACACTGCGATAAGTCCGAAATTTCACTTTAAGCACGCACCGCCCCTGACACTCAAGGCCGATACTCGGCGAATTCGCGGGCACCTCGTTCTTTCTGATGAACTCCCGTCCTTTGTGTCGTGCAACTTCCCGCAACACATCAAACGACTGTAAAAACAGCCATAACCCATAACCTAAACTACTGTAGAAATCGGCAAAAAGCACTCTGCCACGAGCAACTGCTTCATCTGGCGGCCATGTTTTCCAATCTTCACCACACCAATATGGCGGCGCCCGGTAATGTCGTTCCGGAGATACGGCGCTTCGAAAGAAAACTTCCGTTTTTTTAAATCTTGCACAAATAGTTCGTCGCCTCAGTACACATAAGTATTTTTTTCTACAGGACTTCGCAATGGTTACGATGGGAAAACTTTAAAAACTCACCGAATATAAAATGTGCAACCCGACATTGTGGTTTTCGAAAAAAACTATCTTGGGGACAGTTTTGCGCGTGTTTTTTATTGAATGATGAATCAATTAAATCTTTACAAACAACATCACCTTGGAGATGCTGGAAAAGTACGTCGCCAGTAAGCATTTTTCACCACTGAAACTGACGGGAGCGTTAAAATCCTTGGCTCTCAGACTGTTTTGGAGTAGTTCGGCGCAATTTTTGCAATTTTCAAGCTTTTTGAGCAGCCTGGCGCAGGAAAACGAATTTATATCAAAACTGCGCAATATGCGCAGCTGTCTCACCCCTGCTGATAGCAACGGGGACTGATAACACACACGGCGATACGCAGTGCTTGAATCTTTTAATCCATGATCCGGTCGTTTGAATTTGGGAAAATTTCCTAGACGAGTTGACATATCTTCTGCACTGCTATGCTCCGCAAAACTTTCGCTTTTAAATGCATTTGAATGCTCCGCGAGATTGTCACAAAAATGTTACAGCAGGATTCATTTGTAGCACACAAAATGCTCAGGAGGTTTGACGTGCGGCCCTACGAAATATTGTGAAAACGCGCCATACATTCCTGCTAATATGTGTTGTCAAATACTTCACTGCCGGTTCGTGCTATTTACTCTGCGCGTGCGTACAGCCCTTTGCTAGAATTCAGAGTACAGACATACATTATTAAGTTTATGGGCCAAAATTTGTTTCGGTGAGCCCTCTCACTGCTTCCTCAATCTCATTGGCTCACTGATTCATTCATTGGTTCCTTGGTACATGTCCCAACAGGGTCTCCGTTCGCAGACGGAGCATACATTCCCGTTTATAGGCATGTCGCCAATAACCCAACTGCGGATGGTGCAACTCCGGCGGGTATGTATAGTGTAAACACGCGGCGTCGAAAATTTCCGGGGCACGATTGCACCTACAAAGGTTTATTGCTCTGCTGCCCGGTGGCTCGGCTGCTGCTAGGCGTACACGGTGGGTATGCTCCGAAGCGTGATGCTCTGCTTACGAATACAATTCAAGCGCCGAGGTATCAGGCAGCGGATCACTAGTAATAAAGTTGACTTTAATACTCGTAACCGCGTCTCAGACACATTTGAAGCCACGAGTACGCATAACTTGTTAGAAGGCCGCGTCTAGAGTTCCTTCCGACGGAGCTATGAGCAAGCATTCCTATTAAAGCGACGTTTGCCGGCGTTTTCTCGAAAATAACAAACAAAAAGAATGCCGCATCTGACCCTATTAATTCCTCCCTGTAAGTAATTTAACCTAGCATCACCTAACGAAGAAAAAATAACCATTTAAAACACCGCAAGCTAACGTAAGCCACAAAATTTATAATTGAAACTATATAACGATGTAAAAAACGGTGCAAGAGCCGATCTCGACCTCCGCTCTTAAATTAGGGCAGGAAGCTAAGACGGAGCCAGTGCTGTGAAAACTATAATATTGAAAATTCCAATGTTGCCGGGATGGCACTCTAGTGATGGCGTTGTTAAAATATCAGCATGTCTGCTATGCGCCGGGGCTTTAGCCAAACGTTTCGTAAGGTCTTTCGACGTCAGACAATTAGCGTAGCTCGACAACGACCCCGTTACCAAACGGGCACCGGTTGTCGACGTTAGGGATCAAAGCGTGAGAATTAGGCCTAATCTCCTATACTTTGAGTAGATGGTCTTTTTAACCTTAGATAGTCTTTTTAAACTTCAGCCATGCAGTATACAGAATACCGAGCAACATCGTAGTCATTGTACGACCAGCTGCCGGGGTATCGCTTAACGACGTAAGCTTAAAAGCGTGACGTTATGGCTCACGTAGGGCCGTGCATATCTGCGTCATTCTTTCCCTCTACTGAGCACGATTCCTTGCTCAAGAGAGTTATGAACTTTAAAATGCAATAATACGGGAGGATTCAGCAAGAGCTACAGTTTCTACATCCGCGAAATCGGTTGAGACAGGCTAGTAAATGCTTTCGCTCAAAAAAAAAAAAAAATGTTTTCTTACCCGACAATAGTTCAAACTTTATGGGCACCTGCGCTTTTCTTTCCTCTCAGGCAAGGAGGCAGCTCATGACATGGCTCGAGGACTCGCGTGCAGAGCCACCGAGCGTGGACCTCAAAACGTGACATTAGGCTTAGCGTTGAGACACGATTATTCATTCGAGAAGACAGGGCTCGGCGTATACCCAGTTTGCCAAGACTGAGGTCATCGCCCCCTATTCACCTCAGTAAGTACGTTGTTATAGCAGCCAATGGGAACTTTGATGATAGGTCCTGGCTGCGGTTATCTCGAGTTGCCGCTTCTTTCGCCAACTGGGTCACGTAACGAGTGAGCGAAACTCACGTACTTAGGTAGCTACCAGTATTGGTTTGACTATACTTAATGGGGAAACAACTGATTCGGAACCAATCGTCCTGGCCATGACGCCTCGCCGGCTCCAGCAACGGTAAAGGCAAGATGCTACATTCAATAAAGAAAGGTTTGCGAAAAAGATGCACTACAATCATGGTTGGCGTAAGCGCCATACAATACCGTATGAAAGAACCTATGAGCATGGTCGGAAGAAAAAAAAAAACGTGTGTCAGAAGTGGGATTCGAACCCACGCCCGGAAGACCGGACTGCGACCTGAACGCAGCGCCTTGGACCGCTCGGCCATCCTGACAAGACTCTTGCTGAGGCAAGGCTGTGGCACTTCAAACTATTGACAATGCCATAAAGCCAGCTTTAACATACAAATATTGCCTGTTTTTTAAAGGAAAAAACTGGCCATCCACGAAAAGCTGCGCCATCCGCGAGCAGCAGCACAGAATAGAAAGTGTCGTGGCTGCATGGCGCGTTCTTTAGAAATACAATAAAGCACAAAGAAATGGAATGCGCAGATTTCAGCACGCGACCCGCCCAACAATGCGGCGTGACACTTAACCAGAATTAAGTGTCACTGGCTGATGTGGTAGTAGCACTGCGCGGCATACCGAGTTCTCAACAGACATATTGCTGACAGTACAGCTGTTCGACCGTGCGATTCCTTGCACGAGATCCCGAACCTTCAGGCATCCAAAAAATGCAGACAACATCCCGCTTTGACGGAACTAGGATTCAGTTTTAGAGCAACAGTACGCGCTGCAAAATAAGAGCGACAAAGACCTTGCAAAAGAAAAAAGATGACAGAAATGGAAGAAATAAAGAACTGGCCACGAAACTAATGTATACGTTCTCCGAACAACACAACGGTCCTGCTGCTATATTTATGGCCCGCGTGGCTCATTTCAGCCACAAGTGTTAGTCATTTTCTGATTACTTTTTGACGCGCCAATGCGCATTGCGCAAGTTGTGCAACTCGAACGTCACTGCCAAATTCGGGCAGCCATATTCTTCTCCGACTCCATATGTGAGCGCAGGCTGAATGATTACGCGGCCAATTCTTTTCTCGTTTCCTTCATTTCATTTCGCACTCAGCAAAACGTCGCGAACGGCGTCGTCCGCGAAAGGCCGCAAGTGCCCCCGACTAAAAGCAACGCTCGCAATACTGACGCGGTCGCCTTCCATTCCACGGGTAAACACGGCTTTACGCAAGCGAGATGTGACTTCGCGGCGCGGTTCGTGTGGACCGCTACCCCGGATAACTTATACAACGCTGTCGGGAGCGCGAAAGAACGAGGAGAAAGGAGGAGGGTCTGGAACATCGAGGGTTGGCCACGTGTATCTTATTTCTTCGCTCCATTTTATGCAAGCCGGCCCCGAAACGACGTCTGCGTTTTCTTCCGTCCTGTAGGGCTCTTTTCGTCTTTCGTTCTCTTCATACTCCTTTTGTTTTCCTTCTTCGGTGGTGTTTATAGTATCGCACATTATAAATTGCCTATTTAAAATGGCAGATTTTTCGCGGGCATTCCTTTGTTTGATACCACTTATCCGGGGCCTGTGTATTGTAGAGATTTTTATAGCGAAAGCTTTCTGAGTGGGACCGTTGGCGTCCTGTCAAAAAACTAACGCATTTTTCCATAGACCAGTTGGACGACCGAAACGGTTCTATTGTGTCATTACGGTTACTTGCAAATAGCAGAAAAGGAATGGCTCTATAGATAAGACAATACACGCATCGATCATGAAGAAAGAGTACAGTAGTATATACCTTTATCTCACAGAACACGAATCGGTATACGTTTGGATCATTCCTGGATGCGTTTACTTAGCGCGCGAAAAATCGTCTTATGGGTTCGTTCTTCGCTTGCTATTCAGGCCTTGGAAAGTTTTATGATCGATTGAACGCACTTTTAGCGAACGTTGGACGTAGTTTTAGCGAAGGTCTCGACGAACTTTTGACGCAGTTTTGATGGGAGGAAGCTATCGCGATTCTCTAAACTTTCTTAAAGAAATAATGGTGAAGTGTTTCTGTCTGCGGATCGACGGCGCGAAACTTTGCAGACATTGGTCTATTGCTTACGCAATACTGAACGCTCGTATAGGGACGGGAAGACGAGTGCACCGCGGTCAAACCCACCGACGCGCCGTTCATTCTCAGTTAGAAACTGCACGCCGCGTGCGCGTAGACGTTAGCACCCAATTCTTTTGTAGCATATGTAAGGACCTGTAATCCGTGTATAGGCCATATAAACCTACTTCAGAGCACGACGTGGCATAATTGAAGTGTTACAAGGGTAAGCAGCAATAGCCGTTAAAATAACTGCGGTTGCAAAACTGTTTCGCCTTGGACTAACTGCAAACCCGTACTGCGACTATTGACGTTCAGTTGAGACAGTTGAACATATTTTACTAGAATGCGTGGCCTACACGACACCAAGGTAGCCCTTCCTAGGGAACACTGGGCGGCTAAAACAAGTACCTGTAACTTGATAAATGAGATTATTCTAGAAACATGGACTTGCCCTTCGAGGCAGCGCCAAGCTCTCACAAGTTTGCTCTTCTACTTGGATGACATTGGCCTCATTTCGAAATATTGAGTTTTATGACGCAAGTAAAAAAAATGGCCGTGTATCTGCTCCTTTCGTTGCAAATGTCGACAAAAGACGATAGTCTTTATCGACTTTTGCCAAGTAAATGCCTCCTTTCCCTTTACCGCTCACCTATCATGTTGTTCCTCTTGCTCGCGATCCTCCCAAGGTAAAGACGCCAAAGGTTTGCTTAAATCATTTTAAATTTACCGCGTTCCACTGCTCCAGGCCGGGTGTCTCGATGCCAATGCTGCCGTACGGCGGAGACGCGCGTGAATCGAGGCGCCCTACTTCAATGTTTATAGATTCGCGGTGCCCTACTCCACATGCGTTGCAAGCAGAACGTGGAACCTATCTAGTGGAACCTTTCCTTACTGTTGCCGGTTGATTTCTTAAAATGGCGCCAGAAGCAATAGCGGCGCGGGCGACAGCAGGCGACGGCGAGGCGATTTTTTTTCTGCAGTTGATGAAGTATTTATTTCGTAAAAAGTAAGCATGTATGATTTTTTTATAAAGGAACACTGCAAATATCACTTCTGTATTAATTTGTTGTCTTACATTTGCGTAATGTCTTGTTCTTCTTCAACAACGTTGACAAGTATAACACCGGACTTAGACGGGTAGATTTAGCTGTGATTATATAAGACTATTGCGCAGGCCTTGTTCTACTTTGGCCCGGTCGCTAAATTGAGTCACAGAAAGACAGACTGACCAAAATTTCTGGTATAAGTAGCCGAAGGACCCTATTCTCGACTGCACAAATTCCCGGGGAATTTGCCATGTTTTTTTGCGTAAGCACGACGTAAGCAATCAGTGACGAGATGCACCTATAGCTATGACGACATGCAGTGTAATTTGACGCTCCACCCATAAAGATCACGAACGAGGTATCAAATATTGCGCATAAAAGATATAAAAACACTTGGGATGTACTATAAAAACTAAGACGGTAGCTGAGGCTGGCAAGAGAAACACATTTCTGCTGGTCAAAATTGGCGTCAACACCACAGGGCGATCGTGTAACGTTGATTCAAAAACGAGTGAAAGGCGGATGTCGAGCTAAGAAACATCACACAATTTGTTTACCGTATCTATTTATTTCTTTCAATCGCTTTGAGTAACACATTTGGGCTCTCTGCTTCCATCCAAGCTTTGTTGCGTTATCACCTTCCCGGCAGCCACCGCCGCCACGCCATCGTCTGCTGCTATGTCACAAGTTTATGGCGTGATCACAGAAAAAGACGGCCGTGACCATCGCTTGTATGACACATAAGAGCAGCAAAGCGCTACGCCTGATAACCGCGGAGCGCACCGATGTCGCCGATTCACTCATTCGTCCAGCTCGACTTCAATCAGCGCTATAATGAACAAAAGAGTCACTTTTCTTTGATATTTTCTCTTGAGTTCGATCATGAGACCCAGCAGCTTACCAGGAGGAGTATGGACAAATGCCATGCATTGGGTTCTCTTTGTCATGGAGATGCTTGCACTGCCCTCTTGTGTTGCGGTTACGCCAAACAAATAATTTTTATTTAATTGCCGAACATAAAAGCAAAATACTGCACGTTATTAGCATGCTCCATGATCGCTGACTTAGAAACAGTCGAAAATATTATTTGTTTCGGTAGAAAACATGCTTTAAACCGCACGTCACGCGAAACTGCGCCTGGTGAAAATTCACGGACATTTCGCGATGCCGAAGGTAGGGGAGATTTTTTTCCCTATTGCGCGGCAAAAGCAGACGCCATTTTCAAACTGTTACGTAAAATTACGTCACTTTTACTCAGGCTAAAGTTGCCCATGTGTGTCGTGATCATGAACTGTTTAAATTAGGTCACGCCTTCTCAGCCAATCACAGAGAGAGCGTGCAGTACAAGCTGTATTGTTGTTGAATAGCAAAGACAGGCTTACGTTGTCATGTCCGGTGCATTTAGTCCAGTTTAACATCATCGGCCAAGAATTATACGCTTTCAGTAAAGAGAAATGAGGCAAACTTTAGAACTCGTGCCGTGAACGTCTTAAAACGTCAAAATGATGAAAGCACACACAACCCCTTTCTCAACCGGAAGCACGTGGCCAAAATTGAAAGCTAATCAGAAAAACTTCCGGCAAATTCCCAGTTTCCCTGGGAATTCGTGCAGTCGCTTTAAAAAATAGCCCGCCATCGTACGCCAAGCCCACGTCAGTTTTTTTTTCTTCGAGTACACCTTCTTTTTCCTCATTCCCGTTCCGCAGTAGAGAATCATGTAGGCGATACTAAAGGCCGGTAAAAGTCGTTTTTTTTTCAATAAAGAGCCTTCTCTCCATCTTTCTCTCAGCTTGTCTGCGCCAACTGCGAAGCAAAGGCGTCTCCCTTATATCTCAAATTATCCCTGTTCGGCGATAACTTCGAACAATTTCTCCCAGCAAACTTCAGAGGAGGTAAACATCCCACCACTAACTACAGAAGAAGTAAATTCTTTGAAAGATGTGCAAGGGGGCAAACCACCTGGGAATGATAAAATAACAGAATACCTCGTGAAGGAAGCAGTGCAAATTGTACTAGAAAAACTGGCATTCCTGTATACGCAATGCCTAATGACCGCTAATGTACCGGAACCTTAGAAGAAACCGAACATCATCCTAATCCATAAGAAAGGTGACATGAAGGACTTAAAAAATCACAGGCCGAGCAGCTTTATGTCAGTCGTCTACAAGGTGCTTACCGAGGTAATGGCTAACGGAATTTCTGCCACGTTAGACTTCAGTCAATCTAATGAACAAGTAGGGTTTCGTAAAGGCTATTCAACAATGGACCATATTCACACAATCAATCAGGTGATAGATAAATGCGCAGAGTATACTCAACCGCTATATATAACCGTCATAGATTATGAGAAAGCATTTGACTCGGTCGAAACCTCAGCAGTTATTCAGGGATTCCGAAATCAGCGTGTAGACGAAGGAAGGAAGGAAGGATGTGAAAGGAAGGCAGGAAGGTTAACCTGGCTAAAGCCTAGTTTACTATCCTGCACGTGGGAAAGAGAAAATGGGCAAAAAAGAGAAAGGAAAAAAAGAAGAGAAGTTGAACCAGACACGTATGCCCAGCGCTGAAGCACTGACACTGATTGACACTGGAGGCATTGAGTCTATAGTCTAGTGTTCAAAAGTTGGTCGCCCGTATAAAGCGCAAGAGTGCCTTAGTCGCCTTCTGAGCGGATGACAGAAGGCCAGTGGCATAGTATCTTCTCCGAAATCGGCCGCCGAGAGTCAAGGTTCCTCAGTGCCGATGACAGCTTCTTTCTTTCAGGCGAGTAGCGTGGGCACTCGCATAAAACGTGGCGTATCGTCTCCGATGTGCCTCAATTTCGCACTCTGCCCTTGCTGCCATTCCTATTAAGTACGAGTAAGCATTTCCGAATGCCACCCCCAGCGAGAGACAGCAAAGAAGAGTTGTGTCAGACCGTGGGAGGACTAGTGGAAGGGGACGTGTAGACGAACATTACGTAAGAATAATAGAGGATATCTAAAATGGGTCCACAGCTACCATCGTCCTCCATATGGAGAAGGAGGGGAAAGAAAGGACAGAGAGGCCGGGAGGTTAACCAGGTGTAGAGCCCGGTTTGGTATACCCTGCACTGGGTTAATGGAATTCAGGGGATAAAAGAGAGGCGGGTGAACAGGAAGAGACAGGAGTGGCAGGCGCATTCTTCACCAGTCCCGTTTTAGGCACTACAGTCTTTCGTGCAAATTCGTTTCGCTTAGGAAATGTAGAAGAGCTTCGTCGCCTTCTGTGAAGTCGATGGTGAAGACCGATGACCTAGGAGCGTCTCTACTGTAAGGGGTCGATTGTCCAATCTGCTTAACGTGGTGGGAAGCACTCTCCTCTCCGAAGAGTATTTGGGGCAGCGACACAGCACATGCTCTACAGTCTCTGAATTCTGCCCCACAGGCGTCCCATTGGGCGCTGCTTGACATCCCGATGACGAAGGAGTAGGCTTTCGTGAAGGCCACTCCCAACCACAGTCTACAAAGTGGGATCCACTGTCAGTGTGGGGGAAGCTAGGTCGACCCCCAGCTCTGCTGTTTCTTCAGCTTTGCACGACTACTGCAAGCTGCTGCAATTTTTTTCCCTGTACGCAAGTTTCACGCTCACCAATCAGCTCCCAACCAATTCGCAGTAGGCCAGTAACCGCAGCAGTGCGCAGGCTCTCCAGATCAACTTTTCTCAATGATTCGAGTGACCGACGACACGACCAAAATTTTCGTGTTTGGTATCTCAAGAAACGCTCCCGTCCTTAAAAAATTACCACAAAATGCCATTTGTAGGCAGCGCGCAAAGTGCGACGATAACTTGCGTTCTGGAGCAGTAAACTGCAGCCTGATACCGTTAACTGGACACTGACTGAAACCCTAAAATTTCGCGTCAGTACCCAAAAAATTTAATTATTCGACATAAAAATAACCAACCTTACACCCTAACGGCATGTTTAGCTTTGATCAAATTAAGCGACGAGGCCGAGTTAGGCGAGGTCGGGTTACCGAGTGTCGGCTGCTCAGCCTAGCGGCGTTTATCGATCCCCGACCGCTATTGCCTAATCTCCGCGCAATGAAGCGCCGCCGTTTGTGACAGGTGGGGATTGATTGCGTCGGCAGAAGGTTCTACTCGGCAATCGATAGCGGTTCGGGAAGCAGTACAGTGCGTCGGTTCGGTTCCCTGCAGTCGTGGACATCTTAGTTTTCCCCGGCGAGAATTCTCGGCGGGGACGCCGATGATTAGAAGTTCCTTAACTTTCACTGAGGAACACTCGCTTTGTATGCGTAGCTGGTGCATGGAGCACTCTACTGCACACTACAGTTCACAGCCCTCTACAAAACTAAACAAAACTAAACTAAACTAAACTAAACTAAACTAAACTAAACTAAACTAAACTAAACTAAACTAAACTAAACTAAACTACTTACTTAAGTTCGGACCCAGGGCTGTGGCTGTATATCCGGGAATGTAAAACTTCCGATCTTGCACGTAAAAAATTTCGCGAAAACGCTAACAGCCTTCTTGCGCAAGCCGCCACGTCTCGACTATTACACCTCACTTGTCTGTATTGGGTGCTGGCAGTGTACCATGACATCTTGTCCTTGCCGACTGTATACAGGGCAAGGGCAATTACTCTTTTTTTTTGCTAAAAAAAGAGCAATTGCTTTACTCGAAGAAAACCCAGTGCATAATGTTTCTAGTGCAGTGGACTAGCGGGCAGTAATTTCTTCGTTAATAAGAATTAACGAATTAATTTTAATTATCTAACTCGGCAAATACTGTCCTAATCATCAAGGTGTCAATGAGGCACTTGTGGGTACGGACGAGAGGCATCAAACTGCGGTATTTTCAGCGAAGAACTAATTGCGTACACATTCATTCTGACTGATAAAGACACCCCGCGAAAGACGAAAAATACCACGTGACGGCGCTCTCACCTGCAGCGTAAAGTAGCGCCCTCTAACAACGTTTCTCTTAGTTAGCCAGAATGATATAAATGAACTAAAGAAAGAAAAAATCACGACCGAGTGTTTGCTTTATATGCCTCATCTGCCCTAGCAGAAGCAACGCGTCGCGTATAATGCTACTTGAAAACGAGATGTGATAGCGGTTATCTTAGCGTAGATCGAGTGCACGGATGGTTCGTTGTTTCGCCTCAGAGCCTGTCCCAACAAAAAAGAATTGACAAAATCAGCTCGAAAGTTTAAAGGCGCGTTTTGCATTGCCACAGTCGCAACGCCTTTTTCTAATGAGCAGAAGGCCAACATGACCCTTGACTTGGGAGCGGCAAATGGCAATAAGAGGAAGGCCGCAAAGATTTATCAGTCGTGGAAGTTTGGCGGTAAACCCAACGCACCGAGAATCATCAGAAATTATGAAATCTTGAGACAAACCGGCTCTTTTCAGCAACAGCGGCAGAGGACTCCGTCTGTGAGTACAAGCCTACGCACGGATGTTCTTGCATATATGGCTCAAGCTGGCGTGCGAGACGTGCCGCTCAGGCACAAATTTCCAAGTAGACAGTCTGGGGGATTCTAAAGGACTCGGACTTTCACCTGTACCACCAATGCTTGGAAGACAGGGACTTTCAGAATCGTCTGGATTTTTCAAATTGGATCCTCACAAAATCTGAAGAGTCACCAGAATGTGGACAGATGAAGCCAATTTTTGCAGAAACGGCCAGGTAAATTTGCACAATGCACGCTATTGAACTACTCCAATCCACACTGGGTAAAGCGCACTTGACACCAGTAACAGTGGTCATTGTGTGGTGCGGAATTTACGCTGGTAGTATAATAGGCCCAATCTTCTTCGACCAGACGTTGACTGGACAGCGGTACGTGAACGAAATCCTTGAACGTCTTCCACTGATGTCGTATCAGCAAGGCGGGGCCCCGCCAGCACACAGCAGCAGTCGAGCACGAAAGTGGCTTGATGCGACTTTCCAAGCACAATAAATTGGACGGCACGGGCCTGTATATTGGCCGGCTAGGTCACTCGATCTTTCTCCACTAGATTTCTTTCTTTGGGGCTACGTGAAAGATCATGTTTACACGACCGAGACGAAGACGTCTGATGAGCTCAAGGCCAAGATAACGGATGTCTGCAGCACAATTCCTCCGTCCATCATCAAGAAAGCTACTGAAGATGTGATTAAGCGGGCTCAGTAGTGCGTAACTGCAGAAGGAGACCTGTTTGAACACGCCCTCGAGGCGGTAGCTAACGACCACCAGTGCAAACGAATGCACCAGTTAATAAGAAACACTAAAATCTGATGTATTGCTTTGTTTTGTGCAGGCCTCTCTATGGTCAAATGGGCACATTTTAAAGTGGTGTGCATTAAATTTATTGAACACAATGTTTTTGCCTTATCTCTACAGTGCACGTGGGTGGATTCCCCGTCTGTTAATTTTGTTTTATTTTTGTCGTAAAAGTGTTTTTACAGCACGTATTCCTGAAAAATAAGGCCCTCATTGTAATTTGGTTTTGGGATGAAGCATGTTACTGCCACGAAATATAGCCGCGCGTGCACTCTTTCTATGTGGTGGGAGCAGAGCCGAGATAGATATTGTATGTGTATTTCATTGCTTTTCGCGTTTCGACTTTGGTTACAGCAGCGCGTCGACTGTTTTAGCGAGGGGATTTTTTTATCAAGAGGATCTCGGCCGTAAGAATGAGAAGTGCGGTGCGTAATTGATAGGAACAAAGCGCTCCTAAGCCGACAAAACTTGGTGTTGCTGCACCTTCCATGCCATTATTAAGGGGATGCGCTGTTCTTTCGGGCATTTGACAGGCGAATCAGTTGCTTTCAATCATCTTGTTCGAGGGCGCTACTTTACGATGCAAGTGGGAGCGCCGTCACGTGGTATTTTTCATATTTCGCGGGGTTTCTTTATCAGTCATAATAAATGAGCAGGCAATTAGTTCATCGCTAAAAATGTCACAGATAGATGCCTCTCGTTTGCACCCACAAGTACCTCATTGGCACCTTCATTATTAGGACAGTATTTCTGGAGTTAGATAATTAATGAAAAGTAATGATCTAAATCTCATTAACGAAAAAATTATTGCCCGCTAGTCCACTGCACTAGAAAGATTATGCACTAGGTTTTCTTCGAGTAAAGCAATTGCTCTTTTTTTAAATCTTGGTGCACGATAGCTGGAACACCCTGTGCACTGAGAGCGCTTGTCTGTGCAACCCACCGCTGATTGTTGCAACCCAAGACACTTATGTAGTGTACTAATTGCCATGCGTAGGCGAAGGTCGGCAAATCCCTCACCTGTACATACCCTTCATAATAACCAATTGTAAGTTACCATCAGCGTGAGCCGCGAGGTTCCGTTGAGTAACCACCCGCCGCGGTGGCTCAGCGGCTGAGGCGTAGCGCTGCTGAGCGCGAGGGCGCGGGTTCGATTTCCAGCCACGGCGGCTGCTTTTCTCATGCGGGCGAAAAGTAAAAACGCCCGTGTTTACGAGATTTCGGAGCATGTTAAAGACCCCCGGGTGGTCAAAATTAATCCGGAGTACTCCACTACGGCGTGCCTTATCCCCGGTGTTGCGCCGGTGCGTTAAATGTCAATCAATCAATCAATCAATCAATCAATCAATCAATCAATCAATCAATCAATCAATCAATCAATCAATCAATCAATCAATCAATCAATCAAATCAAATCAAATCAAATCAATGGTGAATCAACGCCTTTCTGAGTAAAGCGGGGTCTTCTGCCTCCTTACAATATATATATATATATATATATATATATATATATATATATATATATATATATATATATATGTTTTAAACTGGTGTTAAAGACATATTATAGAAATTAAGAAGAAGAAATGGACGTGGGCAGGGCATGTAATGCGAAGACAAGATAACCGCTGGTCATTAAGGGTAACAGAGTGGATCCCTAGAGAAGGCAAGCGTTGCAGGGGGCGGCAGAAAGTTAGATGGGCAGATGAGATCAAGAAGTTTGCGGGGATAAATTGGTCACAGTTGGCACAGGACCGAGATAATTGGAGAATAATGGGAGAGGCCTTTGCCTTGCAGTGGGCGTAGATAGGCTGGTGATGATGATGATGATGATGATGATATATATATCAGTGTATCGAACCGAAAAAAATACCGGTTTGGTTACGGTTCTGGTTCAGGCGAAATCATTTCGTTCCGGTTCAGTTCCGGTTCGACAAAATCACGCACCGAACCGGTTCGCGAACCGGTTCGGGAGCTTGAACCGGTTCGCGGTTCGATGAGTTGAATTATCACTGAAATTAGAAAAAAAAACATTTAGTAGTTTAAAATAACAGTCAAATCAAAACACAAACAAAAATTCAAAATGCTGCTGTTCCCCAAGTGCAGTAGTGCAGTTGCAAAGCAAATTTTAAACAATTACGAGATATCAGAAAAACAGATGAAGTGGCGACGATTTACCACCTACTTTCTCGCCCAGACTATATGTTGTCCTAGCTACTATTCATAAAGCCGCCGCCAAGAGATATGGCGGTGGAATATATTTTCTGCCCTTTCCTTTTTTGTTGAAATCGCAATCGTCGCTATGGGATCGCCCATCACGCCGACCTTGAAGACTTAAATTTAGGCATGCCTACTGGCGCGTTCAAATACCAGCGCTTAATACCAACGGCGCACATTTTTTGTATTTGTAACGAAACATAAAAATCCTACAACAGGCACATAAATACTACCAATGAATTATATTATTTGGTCACCTTGAAGAATTTGTTATCTGTCACCTTACTGAATGTGTTAGCCACACTTTCGTTAAAAGTAACCTTTAGTTAACGCTCAGTCACTGCATTATTGCTTTGACCACTGCCATTCCTTTTGCGATAGGTATACCGTATGTGTGCATTACAATCAGTATGTCATCGTACCGCCTGACCCCCGGCCATCGTTCCATGTGCTACATTGCGGAATCTTATAACAGATTATGCTGTTACAAAATGAAAGGGAAATTTGTCGCGCGGAGCATGAAATGGGACGTTTTTGGGTAGACGCTCATTAATTCGTCCACAGCAGTACTCCCTTCCGAAACGAGTAGCAGTAGAAGTAATGTAGCGAGTTGGGCAGTCAGTACAAGTGCACCTTCAAAAAAAAAAAAAGGAGATCTGAAAGAGACAAAACTGCAGAACAAGCAGAAAAGATGATCGCTGGGCGAATGGGGCAGTGTGAGGTACCAGCCTGCCTTTCTGCACGTGTCATCTGCTTTATTATTGTTTCTGCTTCCAAGACAAGGTCGAGGGCTGCAGTCTTTTGCCAAGGGATTAAGTGCGCACCTTAAATGCAGCTAGGGAAGGGCAAAGTCGTTTTATACCCCTGCAAGGTGCCGAGAATGACATTTCGTTTGGTCGGCTTGCACTACGCTCGCGCTTCCAGCAGCAACAAACTGTTGCTACATTGGTGCGCCTTCATTTCCCCTGTTGTTACATAGAGTGTGATAGTGTTCAATTGTCTGGAGGGGAAAGTGCGCGAGTGGGTACGAAGTTGATGGTACGTGAAAGAAAAAAAGGCCTGAATTGCATTGACTGTGCAATATCAACAACGGAGGGTCGAACCGTTTCGGCATGAAAAGGTAACCGTTATTTCTTTTTCGGTTCCGTTCCGGTTTTCGGTTCGGTTCGGTTCCGGTTCGACACCCTGATATATATATATATATATATATATATATATATATATATCAGTTTGTCGATGTGTCCAACAAATAAATACGGTTAGGGTTCTGGAGAATTCATTTCGTGCCGGTTCAATTCCGGTTCGGCAAAAACACAGTCCGGACCGGTTCGCGTGGTTCGGGGAGTTAAATTATTGCCGAAGTGCAAAAAAAAAATTTTTGTAGTTTAAAAAGATCATAAAAACTAAATACAATTTTTGTGCATGCAAAAGTTTGCTTTTTCCCGATAAAAGCTGCGCAATTTTACAGACAATAGTTAGCAATTGTGCTATAGGGAAAAGAGGTGAAGTAGTGACTATTTACCAGCTACTTTCCCCCCAAACCCTTATGCTGTCCTAGGAACTACTTAAAGAAATAACCACCAACGGTCGGGCTGTCCGTGGAAATAAATTATCCCGCTTCCGTTTGTTTGTTGTTCTTGTTGTTGAAATCGCAATCTTCCCACTGGAATCACCCATCACCGTGAACATTAGACCTCCAGAGTTAGACCTGCGTACCGGTTAGTCCCCTCCGTACATCAGCAGGGGACGTGTTTAAATAGCAGCAGAGTACTTTTTCTCATCATTTGTAGCTTTACAAAATCCTACAGGGGCCGCGTAAAGGATATCGATGAATTAAATTGCTTGGTCACCTACAACAATTTGTTATCAGTGACCTTCTCTAGTGTGTAGCCAGTATCTTGTTAAATGGGAGCGTTGGTTAACTCCCTGTGATTTCACGTTGTTCTGATCATCGGAATGCATTTTGAAGTAGCTTTACGGATGTGTGCGTCACCATGAATACGTCTCCGATCTGCCTCACCGCCCCCATTCCGTCCGATAAGTTGCGGAATCTTATGTTAGACTATGCGATATGATTTTAATTGGTTAAAATCATATGTACTCCTCTTCATCATTATAATCATCATCGTCATCGCATTCATCTGGCGTAGCAAGCCAGGCATCTTAGCTCGGCTGACATCGCCAGTTTTTATTAAAGATCGTTCTCTCTTTTTCTCTCGCGATTGCAAACTTAAGGGTGATTGGACGCATGAACGACGCAATAGAAGTCTTTTGGGAAGACGCTTTCTAATTTCCCGGTTACAGTACCCCCCGCCCCCTACTTCAGAACGAATAATTGATTGACTGTGGGGTTTAAGGATCACACGCAACGCAGGCGATGAGGCGCGCCTTCGTGGAGGGCTCCTATGGATTAATTTTGACCATCTGCAGGGGATCTTTAACATGCGCTGAAATCTCCAACACACGGGCGTTTCGCTTTTCGCCTCCATCAGAATAGCGGCCGCCGTGGCCGGGAATCCAACACGCGTCCTCGTGCTCAGCAGCACAACGCCTTGGCCACTGAGCCACCGCGGCGGGTCTTCAGAACGAATAGCAGGATAAACGGAGTAGCAAGTTAGACCGGTAAGCAAAAGTTTACCTTTAAAAACAAAGCAGCGCTGAAAGAGACGAAACAGGAGAACAAGCAGAAGGGATGAGCGCTGGGCCAATGGGACACTACGGGACGGGCGTGCCTTTCCGCACGCGTCTTCTACTATGGGCTGTTTTTTCTTCCGAGACAAAATACGTAGTGCTTGCAAGGTTGGAAGATGATAGTTTCTTGCAAAAGCGCATACGATGCGCTAATGGTTTTCTTTGATTTATCTACTATCCTTACATGACCTGCCATGGTGGCTCAGTGGCTAAGGTGTTGCGCTGCTGAGCACGAGGTCGCGAGTTCGATTCCCGGCCGCGGCGGCCGCTTTTCTGATAGAGGCGAAAAGCAAAAGCGCCCGTGTGTACGAGATTTCGGCGCGCGTTAAAGATCCCCACGTGGTCAAAATTAATCCCGAGCCCTCCACTGCGGCGCACCTCATCGCCTGCGTTGCGTCAGCGCATTAAACCCCACAGTCAATCAATACCATCCTTATACGGATACGTTAAAAAACGTAAACTTGTCCACTCTACGGGTCCTGAAAGTGACGATTATACCGGCACCATAGCGTCGCTGACGGCACGTTTGGTGAAAAGTCCAGAACAGAATCTACCTTTGATGTTGCGCTTATTCTATGGCTGGTGGCAGTAAACAAGAGCAGGAATAATTTGTGTGGGAATTCAGTATGGAATATTAACACCATGGTGTGGTGCCTGTATTTTCGGTTTTGCCGTAGAAACGCACTTCCCAAAAATATTGGTGGGTTTGATGCCTTGAAGCTACTCCTGTGCTATGAGGCACACCGTATATTGGAGGCCGACAAAACAGTGCCTGAGGAATCTTTAACGTGCGTCCAAATCTACAAATGCAAGTTTTCGTTTTTCGTGCACATCAGAAAACCGGCCACCGGGTGGTGCCGTGATCGAACCGGCATCCTTTTGGATACCAAGCAATGGCTTGGCCACACTTGTCCAATATTTACACTTTGAAGGTATGCAACCTTTTTAAAGATAATTATGAAAGGCAACAAAAATCCACATTTCGGGTGTTGGCCTTCGCCGTAGCGCAGTGCAGCAGCCTTGCGGCCCGATTGCCCCTACACGGTAGCAGATAGGGGAGGGAAAAGTGGGTTCCAAACCACCTGCAGGTTGCCGAGAGTTCGACATTTCGTTTGCTCAGCCTTGCGTTCTGTTCGCGCAACCAGTATAGTAGCATACCATAGCAACTTTGGGGCGCATACCTTTCATCATGTTGTAACGACGAACAGAGCGTTGATGGTGTTTTCACTGATCTTGAGGGAAAAATGCGTGAGCTGGTGTACGAAGTTGATGGCATGCACGAAAAAAAGCCTAAATGACATTGACTGCGCTTTATCTACAATGAGTGCTAGAACCGTTTCGTCGTGAGGCGCTAACCGTTGTTTCTTTTTTCAGTCAGTTCAGTTCCGGTTCAGGTTCAGCATGCTCAAAAAATAATGGTTCGGGGTTCCTCGTGGTTCCGTTTCGACACTCTGATATATATATATATATATATATATATATATATATATATATATATATATATTGCAACAAGGGTTTACTTCCGAAGAAAATTCAGCAGCATGCTCAGCGAAGACTGTCCACAGTTGGCTCTCACGCGCTTTTCTAGTGGTCCACGCTGATGATGATCCCTGTCCGGCTCGCTGGTTGTCCATATTACTTGCCGTTATTTTACCATGGCCAATCCCCTTGAAAGGGTACGAGATACTTGTATCTCTTCCGCTCTTCCAAATTCTTTATATGTTTCAATGACCTACCACATTCTCCCCTTAGCCTTCCGAGGCTTTCTTGACTGCCAACCCTTATTTCTGTCTTAATGCAACGAGCCCCTCATTTCCCATTCTTATTCGCTGCATGCATAACGAGGGCCTCTGTTCTGGCAGTCTTGGTGCCATAGGGAACTTAAGAGGGTTCAACGCTGGTCAAGCACTCCCGACATGTCGTAGACATTCGAGTCATGGCCCGGGGGTTAAAAAGCAGGTCCCCTTCACCCCGAGTTGTCCGAGTGGCACTGGCTACCACCCCCAAGCTAAGGAAAACAAAAATACCTTAACATAAATACCCGAGAAAGTGGAGGGTAAACAGCCCCGCCGGTAGCATAGTGGTCATCGCACCAGACGCGCATTCTGGAGGTCGTGGGTTCGGATCCCCCCCGGCGGGCATTTTTTCCCCACTTTTATTCAGTCTTTCCAAATTGATCTGTTTCAATGACCTGCCACCTTTTGCCTTCCGAGGCTTTTTTGACTGCCAAATTAACCCTTATTTCTGTCACACGTATATATATATAATTATATATATATATATATATATATATATATATATAGCGGGAAACAATTTCTTGGACACCGGTATGTATAATGAAGAAAATAAAACACGTCGAAAGAGGATAGGTTTTAACGTTTCGACCGGGGACCGGCCTTCGTCAGAATAACCAGAATCTTTAACGTGCGTCCAAATCTACAAATGCAAGTTTTCGTTTTTCGTGCACATCAGAAAACCGGCCACCGGGTGGTGCCGTGATCGATTCTAAGGCCGGTCCCCGGTCGAAACGTTAAAACCTATCCTCTTTCGACGTGTTTCATTTTCTTCATTATATATATATATATATATATATATATATATATATATATATATAAGGTTAGTAGAGACAGAGACAAACGAGAAAAACGTAGAAAGTAGAATAGAAATAAGTGTACTGACGTTTCAGGGAGAGGACTCCCTTTCTTCAGAGTATATATATATATATATATGGTACCTGAATAGGCCGATGTTCTTGATGATATATATTACATAAAAACGTCCATACATACATACATACATGCATACATACATACATACTTTCATTTTTAAATTGAAGCGAGTTTTGTAGGACGGGTAAGTAGCAGTCGATACCGCGACGCAGCCGGTTTTCGCGAGAGCCAAGCGAGCTCTGCCGGGACGCTGCGCTCGCGAAAGCCGTCCCAGGCGTTGCTCCGTCCTCGTTGTCTGCTGGCTACAAAATAATGCGCATATGCACGAAAAGGGATTTGCGCTCTAAGTAACGCCCATCTTAACCACTTGACACTCGTTTATAATCTCATTCACAATCGCCCACCCCAGCCCACACACACATGCGTTACTGTGAGCAGAAGGGCTCTACATAGACAGAAAATGGACAACAGTGCTTCATAGTTGTCCATCGATCCTATCCTCCCATCGCTTAATTCGTTTACAAGTAGCTGAGGCGGTGCTTCGTGAGAACTTAGTCTAATTGTTTCGCATTCAATCGCCTAGATGTACCATTCCTCTGTCTCGTTCCTTGACCTCGTGCTTGATTCGATGAAGCATCCCGAAATTTAACCTTAACTTCTGATGTAGACGAAGTATACAAACCTGCAAAAACCCCATAGGGGGGGGGGGGGGGGGCGCTAACTCATCCAGGCATCACGCCGCACGCCCTTCAATACCAGACACAACTACTTACGCGCCTAAAACCCTAATTTTGACGTTTAACTTTCCAATTGCGCTAACCCTGCTCTATAGCTTGCGCATGCGCATGTTCTTCTCTCACGCGGCGACCGCTTTGCCCAAGAGCGAGACGGGTCTGGGATGGTTAGCCGGCGGCGCACATCGTGCGTCCCTACACACGCGCTGCTGGGTCGATCGATATCACGTTGGGACCGCGTTGTACTCTGTGCAAAATGAAGGGGAAGAAAAAGAGAAGGGCTTGAAGAAGGACCCGAGAGGAAGGAGGGGTCCTTGAAACGGCGCCAAGTGGCCGGAGACACATCTAGCTTCCGGCGGCCGGCGCATACGCGCCGGTGCTTGGTAGCCGTGGGAAAAAGAGATCAGGCAGAGATGGGCGGCGAAATGGTCCCCCGTTTGACATCGGCCGAAGTCGTTTTTCTCTTCTTCTCAACCCGTGATTCGCGCCCCAAATAAAAGAAGCATGCTGCCGTAAGACGGCGTGCAGGCATCCGTCTCGATATTGTTCTATTCGCAGTACTACTCGCTCGCTGTCGCTTGACGGCAAGGGGAAACTGCATTTACCCCTGCTACAGCTTGGTCCGAGCATAGCAGTAAAAAATGGTTCGTGCTCCAACCGGAATTGGTCTTTTTCTGTACTTATATGCTATGGGAACAGGGAATTGCGCAGCTGGGAGGCCGGTGGAACGCGTCTCGTTTGGACATGACTGTGGTCCTCTCCAGTGATGGAATGGTTGACTGGGTGAGATGAGTGTGCTGTTCATCGTAAGCATCGAGGTAGGACAGTAATGAGAGAGAGAGCAGAGTGAACGCTGCATGCACGCTATCAAGAAGAACTGACTTGAACTGGCTGTGTTGGCGTATACGATATTGAAGTGTCACATGGTTTTAAAAATAGGGTAGTCGTTACTGTGGGAATGTTCTATTATCAGCGCGTTAAGCTTAGAACTCTACGTTTGGTAGCCAAGGGAAAGTGGGTCCATGAAACATAGTCCAGCTAAAATATAGGCTTTTGCTAGGTACTGTACGGAGAACCCATTATAAAGGCGATGATCTTTTTGGGGCTGCTTAAAAGCAAGCCAAAATGTGGTGTGCCTGCCTACTTGTCCGTATTTCCATTTAACCCCCTCATCCAAAAAGAGTTGAAAGAATGCTTTATTACGAAATATACAGAGGTAAGAATGTTCCAAACTAGTAATATTACGTGCATGACTTACATTTTCGTTTCAGGCAGCGGAAATTTGCACAAAGAAACCTCATGAATATTCGGGGCAAAATATCAGCACATCAGCTAGAGTACCAGTGTTCTTTTAATTAAGAACAGACGTTGGATTGGTTTCTAGGATAGCAAACGGAGAAAAAATGCGTTAAAAATGTTGCAGCGGATGGGTGAAATAAAAGCAAACACCAAATCAAAGGTTTCGCCTCGAGCTATTCTGACTCCGAGAACAGAAATAAAGGTCCCAACCAATGGCCCGCGAGCACTGCGAACGCGGGAAAATTGAATTGAGCCTTCATTACGGGAGCAGAGGGAGTGCAGGGGAAGAAGATAAGGAGCATGGGAGAGAGGGGAATTTTACGTGGGAGAGGCAACAGAACAGAAGGCTATCGTCTTTCGACGGTCTCTGCAGCGAGGCAAGCATATAGGCGGCCAACTTTTTCATGCGGTCAGCAGTACGCCGGCCGAACGAGGCGATGCCAAAATGTGCCCCAGATGGAACACGGAAAAAGGCTGGAAAGAAAAATGGCGCGTCTCATGTATCGTTGCACCACCGTGACCGTGGTTGTGCAGCAGATTTAGACTACGCAACAATCTATATTAGTTTGGGCGTAAACAGAAAAAGAGGCGCGCGAAGTGGTCTATAGGCCTATCCCATTTCAAGAAGAGCAAACATGGGCTTTACCCAATAATGCATTGCTCTTGGTGAAAGAGAAATTCAACCTTTCAACAAAACCTGAATTGCGTCCCTTGGATGCAGCTATGTTTGTTTTTATATTGAAGTCACTGGCCGCGAAAGGGCTGTACTATTGCATTGATATAAAAATAGAATGGGCGGCAGTACTGAATGCTCGCTTTGCCCGTGTACTGATTAGGTCTCCTTTCCTATTCTCTGGGGCGAGACAGCTCTTATTCTGATCATCCCGCCGCGTTAAAAATACCATGTTTTGTTTTCCACGGAATAGTGCACGGAATAGTATCCTCTTGGCGACGGTGCAAATATGATACGTGATGCCATCGGTGAACAATTAACTGTTAAAAAGAGCGATAGGGTGGTGCTGATGCATAAAAGTTTTATTTGAGCTTAAATGGAGACTGCGCCGTTCCTCTCTTGCGGGGCATCTTGAATCCAGGAGTCCCTCAGAACGTACAGACTTTGTCAAAATATTCTAGGCCAAGCCGAAAGTTCGCACACAACAAAAAATTCACTGTACAAGCTTACGGCATCAGTCAGGCTGAAAAGTTTTATGCCGGAAAGCTGGAGAAAATGCCTTTCTTACTTTCATTAAATCTTTTTACCGCATTTAAAGGTAAAGCTCAATCTTTGGGTCTTTTGTGGGGCAGTAGGCTTAGGATTGGCATAGAAAATTTCGACAAAGGGTGTACGTGCGGCCAGTTGCGCCGGGGATATCAGCTTGAGCTGGTCACCCCAGTTGACCAGGTCGCCGCTAGCCAGCTGACCCAGAGGTTGCGTCGGGAAGTGAGAGTATGGATGGGGTGAGGTGGCACTCCTGTACCATGGGGTATAGGGTCGATAGGGGTGACTGGTGTTTGCATTTGGGAAAGTACTGGGTAGGATAAATACCATGAGGGCTCGTGCCAGGGAAAAATGGGTCTGTCCGCAGCCACCTTAACATGAATTCGTCTGTCTTGTGATGGTTTGGACGGGATGGGGAAAAGTAGTGGCTTTGTCGGCGCAAATGAGCTATGATGAAAGAATAGCGGAGGGAGATGGGCGGAAAAGAACACGGGTCGTCAGCATCAGAAACTGCCGGGGTACGAGGAAGCCTGCCGGCTATTCGAATGCATACGAATCAACAGCGGGGACAAAATTCAATTTACTTTCAAGTTTCAAATTTATTCACTTCTTTCCAATTTGTGGAAAGCGAAGCAAGAGCTAAAGGCTACAGCCTGACAGAGGCCCTTGCTTCACGGGGGCAGTACAACAGTACAGCAATCAACACAATAACATTCAATATCATACACACAAAACATACACTCGAAGCGTGAGTAGGGTGAGGGGAGTGGGGATGAAAACATATATTCACAGGCCCTCTCATACAGTTGTACAATACATAAATACAGCAAAAGCTTTTTAGCTTACAAACCCACATACTTATTGTTATGCTACATCTTGCACACACACAGTAAACATATAATGAATACAACACATTTAAAGACAGAAAACAGCAAAAAGAGGCAAATTAAGAGTATTTTTAATGAATTTGTTAGGCAACCGTCCGCTACAATCATCCGCTACAATACTAATTCTGAGTCATGTCCGTTTTAAAAGCATTGCTGAAGGCGGACGACACAAGCGAGATGCGGTTGGGTTTGGGTGCGCACGTCACACGCCCCGCCAGTATAACTACGCTACGCTCTAAACTGGGGCATCCCAAATGCTATTGCAATGATCACAATTCATACATCTGCCCCGGGAGTCTACGGATAAAAAATTATTTGAAAGTTTACTGGTGAATCTTTCAGAATGCGGAAACCACTCGCCCTCCTCCCCCGCGAACTTGAAGCTCGGCCCGATGCGCACTTCTAAAGCCCGTTCTATATTGTGGGAATTTGCCTGCGAATTCGATGCTATGGCGCCGCTCGTGTGGCAAGACGACATATTTCCGTCGGTAGCTACGAAAATAGGCCGTTTTATCGCACGAGAGGCGCCGGGAATTCCCAGGTAAATTTACATCAGGTACAATGGACTTTCCTCCGGCTTTAGAGCTCCGTGGCGTGACGTTTCTCGCACGGCTCTTATACACATGCCAACCGTGCATAGCCCTCTGACCGATCGATCTGTCACGTTTGTTCGCTTTAGTAGCCGCACTGGCTCCCTGTAGTTATCGTCGCCGTGGGGATGTCGTCGCCGACACGGCTATACACTCATCGCACGCCTGTTTCAAACAAACAGGGGAAATCGAAGTTGGCTGACTTCGATGCACAATCGAGAAGGCTCCGTAAAGTTGCAAATGCCATGAGCGTAAAGCTCATGGTTCCCATTTTTCGAGCTTGTGTGTTTGCTTCATATTGTCACGAAGCCAAAGACGACGCAGTTGTCTTAAAGGAAAAACAAGTTTATTGGAGCGAAATTGTGCTCCCCTAACAACTCAAAGACTACAGAGGCGGCGAAGCAGCAGTCAACAAAGTGACATGCGCAGGCGAATGTCGGAAAATCGAATACCGCGGCGTCTGATCTGCAGGCTTTTATCTTTCGGCGAGAGTCTTTCTCGAACCGTCGGTTTACATCCAGAACATTGTAGATCAAAGAAGATTATTTTAGGCTAGGGACGTTAGGGCGAACCGCCCTCCTTATCAAAATGAGATAACCCGTGCGGCATCAAAATAAAGAATGGAACACGCACTTCGCTTGGGACACAGATAACACAGCCGGGCGCGGCCGAGCAGTAAAACAAAACATAAACAAACAAACCCAATACTTGGTTCGCGGCATTATTCCCCCTCTAAGAGTGCATCGACCCAATGCTAAAAAAGACAATCCGAACAAACAACAAGAACAAAAAGGTCCGTCATCTTTCCCAGTAAGGTATGAGACGAACCGTGGACGACTTCGGGTCACGTGCGTCGCCGTGATGGGCCGGAATCACCATCGGAGATCACTTCGTAGGTAAGCTGGCCAACACGTCGTAGAATCTGGTAGGGGCCGAAATGCCGTCGCAGAAGCTTCTCACTGAGTCCACATCGTCGTATAGGAGTCCAAACCCACACACGATCCCCTGGGTGGTACTCGGCGTCTCGGCGTCGGAGGTTGTAGCGGCCGGCATCCACAAGCTTCTTGTCCGTTGTACGAACTCGAGCGAGCTGGCGGGTCTCCTCCGCACGCTGAAGGAATCCTTGGGCATCGGCGTTGAGGTCGTCGTCTTCTACGTGCGGAAGCGTGGCGTCAAGCATCGTAGTCGGCCGTCTTCCATAGACAAGCTCGAACGGCGTAATCTGCGTAGTTTCCTGGATCGCTGTGTTGTACGCAAAGGTGACATACCGGAGGACTTCGTCCCAAGTCTTATGCTCAACGTCAACGTACGTCAACGCCGCGATCGTTTTGTTCAGACGCTCCGTAAGTCTGTTCGTTGGGACGTGGTACGCCGTCGTTCTTCGGTGATGCGTGTTGCTGTAGCGTAAGATTCCTTGCATAAGCTCCGCAGTACAGGCCGTTCCGCGGTCCGTGATTTGAACTTTAGGGGATCCATGCCACAGCCCAACTTGGTTTATGAAGAACTTGGCGACTTCTTGTGCAGTTCCCCTCGGAAGAGCGGTGGTATCTGCGTAGCGCGTCATGTAGTCTGTCGCTACGACACTCCACTTGTTTTCGGATCGTGACAAAGGGAACGGGCCCAGGAGATCCATTCCAATCTGTTGAAAGGCATCGATGGGGCGCCGATCGGGTGTAGAAGTCCGGCGGGTCACGTCGGCGGCGTTTTTCGTCGCTGGCAGACACGGCAGCTACGGACGCAGTGGGTGACGTCAGAGGTAAGGCGGGGCCAGTAGTACCTCGTCTTGATTTTTACGATGGTGCGAGCTGTGCCGAGATGTCCGGAAGACGCGTCGTCATGTCACGCTTCCAAAATTTCGTCACGAAGGTCTGCGGGGATGAGAAGAAGGTAAATCTTTCTCGTTGGGGGGCTGAAATTCTTCTTCACGAGGACGGAGTTTCTCATGCTGAATGCTGGTAAGTTGCGTTTGAAGGCCCTTGACAGGCTGACGTTGAGTCTTTCGAGATAGTCGATTATGGCCCGTAACTCGGGGTCGGCACGCTGCTGGGCGGCTGGTGGCTTTCCGTCACGACTCCGAAGAAATGCACCGTCTTCGTCGGAATCTCGTGGTGGTGGGTCGACGGGGACGCGAGACAGGCAGTCGGCGTCGGAGTTTTTCCTGCCGGATTTATAGACTATTGTAACGTCGAATTCTTGCAGGCGCAAGCTCCACCTACCGAGATGGCCAGATGGGTCCTTGAAATTGGCGAGAGAGAGAGAGAGAGACGAAATATTGTAAGCGCAAGTGACTGCCGAGCTTCCTTCATCGTTTTCCCTCCATTTATTTGCCATCAATGCATCGTCTTCGTCTTCTTACCTCGCCCGTTCATCATCAGCACCTCATCGCCTGGGCGCGGAACGCTCGATCATCATCATCGTGGTTTGAGGTCCCTTCTCGGGTTCGGGCTGCTGCTTGCCGAATAAAGGGCCTTCTCGCCTTCAACAAAGCCTTCTCGCCGGAGCCTCTCAAGTGGTGGAGGTGCAGTTCGACCCCGCGACGTCATCTACAACGTTTCCTTTGGAGCTCCGGTTGGGTCGGCGAATATTTCGGCCAGATTCCGGCATGCAGGCGGAGAGGGTCAACTCCGCTGCTGGCAGTAACCCTGGCGGACCACCCACGCCATACTGGATGATCAGCAGCAGACCGCGTGACCCACCGGACTTCACTGGCCTCCGCGGCGATGACGTGGAGGACTGGTTGGACACTTACAACCGTGTCAGCGCTTTCAATAGGTGGGACGACTCTTTCAAACTAATCAACGTCGGATGGTCCCTACATAAAGTGGCGAAAACGTGGTTTCTGAACAACGAAGCCAAACTCACTACTTGGTCCGAATTTACTACCGAAATACGCAAGACTTTTGGGACATCGGCAGCGCGCTCAGAGGATGCCAAAAAGAAGCTGGATGTACGCGTTCAACTACCCGGCGAAACCTACTCATCATACATAGAGGACGTCCTGGCCCTTTGCAGACGTGTCAACGCCAGCATGACTGAGGACGAGCGGGTGCGTCACATCTTCAAGGGCATTTCCAACTTTGCTTTTCATGCCCTCGCCCTGCAAAATCCAACAAGTGTTAATGACGTCATATCGACTTGCCAGCGTTTAGACACCCTCCAGGCTCAGCGCTTGCCATCTGTTACGTGGGACTCGCCTGCACTTACGGACACCTACACCTAATATGTGTAAGTGCAAGTGACTGCCGAGCTTCCTTCATCGTTTTCCCTCCATTTATTTGCCATGAATGCATCGTCTTCGTCTTCTTACCTCGCCCGTTCATCATCAGCACCTCATCGCCTGGGCGCGAAACGCTCGATCATCATCATCGTGGTTTGAGGTCCCTTCTCGGGTTCGGGCTGCTGCTTGCCGAATAAAGGGCCTTCTCGCCTTCAACAAAGCCTTCTCGCCGGAGCCTCTCAATATGTTTATTGTTCCTTATTAAAGAGTCCCTAGGGTGGCCTCCTCATTCCAGGAGTTCATTGGCACGGGCCGCGTCTTCTGCCCTCTCCACCAACTTGCGCTGGACGTCGAGGGAAGAGCTGGCCAAGGCGCTCTCCCAAATCTCATACGTGTGGAAGGGATTGGGTGGGTAAAGTGGGCTTTGTGTACAGCCGCCGACCATGTGAAAAAGTGTTCCAAACTCCCCGCAGAAGCGGCACAAACGGGAATACAGGGTGGGGGCTATGTGGTGGTTTCTGCTAGGGTGGGGGTAAGTATTAGTTTGCAGGGCACGAAGTATTCTATCGTGACCCTTGGGTAGTTGTTCGTGCGGTGGGGCGTACGTTTGTCTTTGGAGCCGATAGTGCGTTGTAATCTCATGAAACTAGACTAGAGGAAGCGGACGCAGATCTTCTTCTTCAGGTGCTCGGCCGGTCAATTCTCGAGCTGTGAGATGGGCAGTCTCGTTCCCTGAGAGTCAAATGTGCGCAGGCGCCCAGATTGGCGAGCCAACACAGCGGATGGTGGTCTGTCACAACCTGGAATGGTCTTCCATACGCGTACGGGCGAAATTTTTAAATCGCTCATATAACAGCCAGGTAGTCTTTCTCAGAGGCTGAGTAATTTTCCTTCCTTTGTCAGACCACGGCTCGCATAGGCGATTACTTTTAGCAACCGCTTTGCTTTTGGACGAGAAAGGCCCCCAAGCCTATATCACTGGCGTCCGTGTGCATTTCCATTTCGGCGTTTTCGTCAAAATGAGCGAGCACGGGCGGGTTTTGCAGTCGTTGTTCCAGCTTGCGTTTTCACAGCTGAAAGGGGTGCTAGCTTTCGTCAAGCGCGTGAGTGGCTTTCCAATGCGTGCGAAGTTTGCGACGAAGCGCCGGTAGTACGCGCATAGTCCGAGAAATCTTCTCACGCCATTCTTGTCTTTCGGTCTTGGGAATTTCGCAATGGCTGAAGTTTTAGCCGGGTCAGGCAGGACTCCGACGGCGTTGACAACGAGGTCCAAAAAATTGAGCTGCTCGTACGCGAAGCGGCACTTTTCAGGTTTCTGCCTAAACCCCCACGAACGGATGGCTTCGAGTACAGACTCCAACATTGCAAGATGTTCGTCGAAAGTCCGTGAGAATACCACAACGTCGTCGAGGCATAAGAGGCAGGTGTGCCACTTCAGGCCAGCTAGCACAGTGTCCATGACTCTTTGAAACATTGCTGGTGCCATGCACAGACCAAACGGCATCACCTTGAACTCATATAGGTCATCCGGGGTTATGAATGTAGTCTTCTCCCGTCCACTTAAATTTGCCAGTAGCCTGTCTTCACATTCATTGAAGAGAATTACTTTGCGTGGCAGAGGTGGTCAAGCTAATTGCCACTGATAATTTTACTTTTTTGCTTCTACACAATGCCAAGCCTACAACTTTTGCAATTATTTGACAAACTCTTTCAGCAAAAAATGCTTGCCAGAAAGTGAATGAATTTGCTTCGTAATACAGTTTCCTTCATTCTGCTCATGTTAAGAAAATTTGCAGTTTAATTCAATACTTTGCACTCTTCAAATGCACAGTACTTTTTTTTAAAGTAATAAAACGTTGCCGCTTCCTCTACATTAATTACGGCTAGATGTTGCCTCCACCCAACTTTTTTAATAAGGTTGATATGTTTGCGTTAAGGTGTGAACAAGTGAGTTCGTTCCATGCTCAAGCATTGCGAAGACAGCGAAGGCGGGAAAAGTTAACCAATGGCAGGTTATTCATAGTGGGCCGCGCCGCTCAGTCGTCTAGCTCTTGAAGACGATAGCCTTTCTTGGCTACCTAAACGCAAAGATGTCTGTCTGTCTGTCTGTCTGTCTGTCTGTCTGTCTGTCTGTCTGTCTGTCTGTCTGTCTGTCTGTCTGTCTGTCTGTCTGTCTGTCTGTCTTCGGTTTAGCCGCCCAACGAAAAGTTCAATTATCCTTGGACAAGAGGTATATTTAGCCAAAACCTCTCCAAACTACAAAATCGGGTAGCATATGTCACACTTGTCAACATCGTTCAGCAAAGAGGTAACATTTTGCGTTCTCGAGGCAAAACATAAATACATAACAGATGCTGGCAGTCTTCTTATAATTAGGTATATACACGGTATTGGTATTTGCGATAGCGAATAAAAAAACCCGTTAAACACAATACTTTCACCAAAAATACAAAAGGGGTTTGCATCATCGCCTCCTGTATTTTTTACATGCCAAACGCATCAGCCCCGAAGCGGCCAACCATGCTCTATAGCCTCAACTCTGGCTTCTCCGCCCCAATTGCTAACATTCCGAGTGCTTTAGTCACGTGACCGATTAAGCTTGAGGCGATGTGTGGTGAAAAGTGGCATCGTAGAAAAAAATGTGCTCGACAATGGCTCCGAGGTTCCTATTGCTGGCCAGAGCACCGCTACTTTAAGTGTATCAAACATCATTTGCCTTGGCAACGAGGCACGAGCGGCTTTAGAATTCAGTTACGCTCTGGGAGACGACGAAGATGCCGGTTAATCTCGGGGCCCCACCTTACGACATGTGGCGATTTAGGCATCCCATTCACTCCCATTGCAAAGCGGGCGATGCATCTGACATTGAAAAAATACCGGAGGTGATGGTTCGCACTCGGGCTAAAGCCCGAGGCGGCACCCCAAGCCCATCGGTAACAGAAGGTCGCAACAGCTAAGTCGCCACTAGTGCGAACGCGGGATAATTGCATTCACTTCGGCAAATCTGCATTGCGTTTATCATAGGAGGAGCGGGACAGGAGGCGAAGAGCGGGCGTGGTGGGTGGGAGAAAGGGGCGAGACAGTTACGTGGCTGGGGCGATGGAAGAATATCGTCTTTCGGTGGCATTTCCAGTGAAAGGAAAATTTACGGGGCCAACATTTTTACAATGCGTACAAGCGTTGAATGGACACGTCCCAAAGCCGGTAGACGGGAGTCTGAAACTATAGGTCGGCAGGTGCGAGTGCAGCGCCACCGCAGTCAATACCGCTGCCGGATCGGTTGACGACCCTCGTCTCCCCACGCGCTCTCTCATTCTCTGTTCTTCTGCCGCTCTTTGCCCGCGGATGGACGAAGACATTCTCCCTCAAAACTCCGCATCTATTGATCCATGAATAATTTTGCGCAATAGTGTTCCCGTAGCGTTCAATCAGAGGGAAAGATCTGTGATCAACTGGGATCCTCCCTTCACTTCTAATAACCCGACAATCCCAATTATGCGTATTATTGGGTGTCCACTGTACCATCAATTATTCAGAGTCGTCGCTACAAAAAAACAAAAAGATGCACACTTACAAAAAAAAAAAAAAAAAGAAAAGATATGTCAGAACCCACGCCTGGAAGACCGGAGTGCGACCTGAAGGCAGCGGCTTGGACCACTTGGCCATGCTGAGAGGACACCTGAGTTGTCTACATGTGAAGCATTTAACGGTATCGTGTCTGATAAAGCTTTCTTGTTTCAAAAGGGGATGGGAAGTGTTTGCATTTGGGAGAGCACTTGGAGCGATAAATACCATGAAGGCGTTTGCTGGGGTAAAATGTGTCGGTCTTTAGCCACCTCAAGAGGCATTCGTCTGTCTCGTGAAGTTAAGAATGGGATGGGGAGAAGTGCGGACATTGTCGGCGCAAATGAGCTGAGATGCCAGCATAGAGGAGGGCTATGGGCGGAGAAGCACGCGGCTCGTCATCTTCTGAATCTGTCGGTGTACGAGGAATCCATCCAAATCGAATACGTACAAATCAGCAGTGGGGACAAAATTTGTTGCAAAATTCGGGGGGACCCGTTGCACACTCGTTTCAAACAGAGGAAATCGAAGTTCGCCTACTTCGATGCGCAATCGAGAAGGCTCCCTAAAAATGTACGCGCCAACAGTGTACTTTCATATTTAAACTCATGGTACGCATTTTTCGATCTTGTATGTTTGATGTATTAGACAGTGTTTGATTTTGTTGTTTTCATAGCTTGAGAAGTTAGCCGAAAGACCCAAAATTAAACATCTGGTGCACATTTGTTTTTGTTCATTATCTTAGAGATAATTTTTACTTTTTCTAAAAATGAGGAAACATTTTAAAGTGGTCAGCGACCTTCCACTGAAATCTAGAACAAGGGAACTAGCCAAGTAATGAATTTCAAGCGCGTGTTTTCTTGTTGTATGCCAAGTGTTCTGCAGGTGTGCTAATGGTATCGAAAGGAGGGTTTGTGGTAAGCCCACCAGGGCGGCTGCTCGCCGTGGAAGTGTTCTGCCTTTGGAAAATGAGTTCAGCATTAAATGGTAAACTGAGTAGTCGTTAGAAAATTGCAGGGCCCTCAACCACTTCCAGTTGGAGCGCTCCGTGTTTCTTTATCGATGAATGCGGCGCGCAGTTATTAAATACGATGTTTAAAAAGAAGCAAGGCTTATGGGCCCCGTGTGGTGAAAATTTCTCGTGGCTCTTGAGTATGCCCACTGGCTGTAAAGGCGAAAACCTGGAGTACTACGTGACAGGTCTTTTTACACTCATCCGTTGACGTAGGAGCCGCGCTACTTATCCGTCCTCTTTATTCACCATTGTAATCCCCCTTAATATATCCCAACCCACGTTAGTTTGTCTTAATGAAGGGAAACTATGTTAACCCATTTCATCCAACCATAATTCCTTTTAATCCAGCTTAGTTCACCTTAATTAACAGCGATCTATCTTGCTCAATCTTCATACAACTTACTCAAAACCCTTACTATCACTTTCTACCAATCAATGAATTCACTATGAATGCATTGATCTATTAATACATAATAAATCAGAATAAATCCATTTCTATCAATCACTCTCTATCAATGATTTCCATAACCATTATCCAACCTACATTTATCTGAATCCGACGTTATTAGCCGATATTTTTTATGTTTATCCACCCTGATACATTTCAATCGCCCTACCAATAATTGCAATCAACCACTAATCAATCACTAATTATCTTTTGTAATAATAAGTCAATGTTATTGGAATCCTGTGGCTCGCTTTGGGCCTTCTCTGGGTGTTTGTACCGGTTTGCCAACGCCGCTTTCAATCAAGCTCACCTTTCCATGTGACCTATAACGCTTTTGCCTTCAAAACCCGGCGTTGTGAACATTCGCCAGGTGGAACATGGCCTTCGAATGAACAGGTGCCAAGAAGAGAGAAAAAAAAAACCAGAACGAAAAATCAACTATCCCCCCATCGAAACGACAACGACGGGGGATATGGAAGATTTCCAAAATGAGGTCCAACACGGCGACCTGCGTTCTTTATTTGCTATAGGGATACGGGCATTGAATGACTTTTCCTAGCATTCAAATATCGTCGTCTTTGGACGGAGGATTGTATTTTCTGTATAATTTTTCACGTCCAGGCAGCCCCTTCAAATCCAAACTGCCTTGGCCGTGCCGGAATGGCGTAGTCGGACAGACGTCTTCATAACACGACAGCCCAAGGTTCGATTCCGACGACCGGAAGCGTTGTGATTTTTCTCCACTTCACCCATGATCATCATCATCGTCACAGAAACTTTGCTTTCGTGAACTGCGTTTTGGGCGGACTACGATGGACATCAGTGAGAGGTTGAAAGCTTCGCTTTAAAAATCGAGTGCCCTTCTACTCTGTGAAATTAAGGACGACGACCAGCCGAAGCTGAGCGCACTCCTCAGAGTGGACGAGACACATAAAGTTTTTGTAATTTGAAATTGAGCACACTTCGTCGCAATTTATCTGTATGAAACTGTCTCCTGATATGTTCTCTTTCGCGCTGAGCTGTTTGTCTATTTACTTTTCTTGGGTTGGTATTGTTAGTTTTTTTCGCCGTTTACTTTGCATTTTGTTCAGTGTTCACATTAACGATTTTGTTTAAATTGTATTTTTTCTGTGCAGACACTATTAGCAGCAATACCTTGTTGCTCGTTTCTAACATTTCGTGCCTTCTTCGTGCCGTAGCCGTGATGAATGAAGTTCACCACTCCCCATTTCAGTCACCCCCCATCTGGTGTAGCAAGCCTTGTCCTTATCAGGGCTGACCTCACGAGTTCACATTAAAGAGCACTATCTCTCTCTCTTAGAGGGACCAGAAATTTGTTCTAGCGGACAAACATGGTGTTTTCAGCTACCCTATCGCGTCGTAGCCGTCTTATTGTTTGCGGGAAACACCAATCCAAATCGCTCGACGGCGCTGGACTGTGGCCAGGTCGCATCGGGCCAGAGGAGGCCGTCAGTCTCCATACAGCGACCCCCTTATGGTTCCACGGGCGCGCGCGATTTGTAGCGTCATAGTGCGCCATAGGGAGCGCGTGTCGAATTCCCACCATCAGACAACGGTAAGGGAGGCCGCCAGTCTACACGGCGTTCATCGGGGCTGACAGATTGATGCGCGTGGTATTTCGAAATAAAAATTGCTTGGACGAGAAGCGCACTGGCAGTTTCTGCGCAGCTAAGAGAGCTCAACCAGGCAGGCACGCCAACGAACCCAAGTACAGGAGACGCACAATGCCAGCGGAAGCCATGCCGCTTGCGCTATATAGCCACGTGGTCGGATTTAATTGTCCCCAGGAAGGCTTTTCAGCTGCGCGATTCAAGGCTACACCCTATCAACGTTCCTCGAAAAACCCGCCGCGGTGACTTAGTGGCTAGCGGACAGAAACTTCAGTGTTTATATTGTGCTGCTGAGAACGAGAACGCGGGTTGGATTCTCGGCAGTGGTGGCCGGTTTTCTGATGGAAGAAAAAAGCAAAAAACGCCTGACTTCGGCGCATGTTAAAGACCTACAGGAGGTCGAAATTAATACGGAGCCCTCCACTACGGCGCGCCTCATCGCCTGCGTTGGGTCGGTGCGTTAGGCCATACAATCAATCAATCCCCGAAAATTCTTTTTCCACTATTCACCGCGTTTTCTTTCTTTATGGTTGTATTACGTCTAACCTACGTGTGGGCTCTTTGACGGCAAGTGAGTCTGTTTATGGTTAATTTTTGCACATGAAGACAAAACACACGTTAGTGCACAAAAAATATAGCAAGAGCCTTTTGCATCCACACAACACCATTCAGTCAATGTCCGCATTGTCCGCATTGATGATAGCAATGGGTATTGTCATAAAGTAAATAAATAATCTGAGCCAGCTTGTTACTTTAGAATACAATTTCTTTTAGCCCTCTCTTGCAGTACAGAATTGCAGTTTATTTCAAAACCTTGCAATTTTTTATGCCAAGTTTTGGCATTTATTCTTCGAAATAACAAAAAATTGCCCGCACTACTTATTTTTATTAGAACCTATAAAGCAACATTTTTTAGCATATGTTTTTAAAGTATAGCAACGGCTTGCTTAACATTTTACACAGTTTTGTAAGTGAAGATAATTTGTTTGCATTTAAGGTGTGAACAGGTCAGTTTGTTGCATGCTGAAGCATTGCGAAGACAACGAAAGCGGGAAAAGTTAAAGTTAATCACGGTGGACTGTGCCCTTCATTCGTCTAGCTCTTGACGATAACCTTTCTTGCCTACCCAAACGCAAAAATGTCTGTCTGTCTGTCCCCGGTTTAGCCGCCCGGCCAAAAGTTAAATTATGCTTGGGGAAGAGGTATATCTAGTAAAAACCACTCCAAACTAGGAAAACGGGTAGCATACGCCATGCTTACCAACGTTGTTCAGCAAAGAGGAAAAATTTTTCATATTTAAGGCAAAACATAAATACCCAAGAATTTTGCTTCAGCTCCGGTACCTCTCCCCCATTTGCAAACCTTCTCACTGCTTTAGTCACGTGACCGATTAAGCATGGGGCCACGTGTGGTGGAAAGTGGCATCGTAAAAAAAAAAACGCGATCGGCAGTTGTGCCGAGGTTCCTATTGCTGGCCAGAGCACCGCTCGCTCCCTTAAGGGTTTCAAACATCATTTGCATTGGCAATCAGGCACAAGCCGCTCTCGAATTCAGTTACGCTCTGGGACACGACCGATGATGTCGGTTAATATAGGGGCTCCACATTACGACATGTGGCGATTTAGGCATCCCACTTACTCCCATTGTAAAGCGGGGGATGCGTTTGGCATTGAAAAAATACAGGAGGCCATGGATCGCACACAGCCTCGAGCATGAGGTGGCACCCCAAGCCCATCGGTAACAAAAGGTCGCAACAGCTAAGTCGCTACCACTGCGAATGCGGGATAATAGAATTTAATTCAGCACACCTGAATTGTGTTTATCATAGGAGGAGAGAGATGGGAGGCGAAGAGCGGGCGTGGTGGGCGGGCGAAAGAGGCGAGACTGTTACGTGGCAGGGGTGATGGAAGAATATCGTCTTTCGGCGGCATTCCCAGCGAAGGGACAAGGTACGGGGCCGATATTTAAATTGTGTACAAGCGTTGAAGGGACGCGTCCGAAAGCCGGTAGACGAGCGTCTGAAACTAGGTCGGCAGGTGCGAGTGCACCACCACCGCAGTCAATACCGCTGCCGAATCGGTTGACGACCTTCGTGTCCCCACGCCCTCTCTCGTTCTCTATTCTTCTGCCGTTGTTTGCCCGCGGATCAAAGGCGACATTTTCCCCCAAAATGCGCCATCCGTTGATCCTTCTGTAAATGTAAACAATAGTGTTCCCGTAGCGTTTAATCGGGGGGGGGGGGGGGGGAGATCTGTGATCAACAGGAATCCTCCCTTCACTTTTAATTAACCGACAATCCCAATTAGGCATGTTATTGGGTGTCGGCTGTACCATCGGTTATTCAGAGTCATCGCTACAAAAAAAAAAAAAAAAAAAGATGCACACTTACAAAAAAAAAAAAAAGAATATGTCAGAGCCCAAGCCCGGAAGACCGCAGTGCGACCTGAAGGCAGCGCCCTGGACCACTCGACCATCCTGAGAGGACACCAGAGTTGTGTACCTGTGAAGTATTTAACGGTATCATGACTGATAAAGCTTTCTTGTTTCAAAATAAAATTTGGGGATGGGCAGTGTTTACATTTGGGAGAGCACTTGGCGGTATATATACCATGAAGGCGTTTGCCAGGGAAAAATGTGTCGGTATTTAGCCACCTTAAAGGGGCACTGACACAAAAATTTTGCGTCTTGTTTTTTTTTTGTTGCGATAAGTAGCTAGTGACCTACTTATAACCTGTAGAAACCTCAGTTGCTTCAGCGTGCGACGGTTGTTTAATTAGAGGCATTTTCAATACGGCCAGTCGCAGTTTCGGTTTCAGCGAGTGCCGCGAAACGATGGATTTTGTGAATTTTGTAGGAACAAAGCTGACCACGTGACAGTCGGAGGGATATCACAGAGCAGAGCCGCCGTAGCACTGTCGAATCCGCATCGACGGCAGTTTCTGCGAATGCCCCCACGTACTGATCTCGTGAGGCGCTTAATTAAAAAGCGACCGTGGATGTGACGCAGGCGCTGCGAGTGCAAATGCTACCGCGGCTAAAGAACGACGCGCGACGCTCGAGGCGGTGGGTGGCAAGACGCGCGCTGGGAGCAGCCGGCCGGTCTGCCTACAGGTCCGCCTACAGATGTGTTCGGCTTAGTACTGCGGCGGATATTATTCGAGTGCCGCTCTCGTAAGCGGTGCACCTGACAATTTTTAATGCAACCCGCCATCGCATCATTAACTCCTTTCTCATGTAAGCCACCATGGTCGGGACTTGGGGACAATTTCGTGCAGCGGTAACAAGCTATCACTCGAGCTACCTGCGCCAGCCTGGGCGACTTCGCGGCCGTGCCCGCCGCCTGCACAGCGATCGTGCGGCTAGCTCAGTGGGCTTTTCGTGCCTCCGGCGCGTTTTCGCATCCAATGGTAATAAACAGTAATAGAAACAGAGTGCCTGGAATCGCTGTAGAATTTGGTCGCGCCCAGCTGCCCGATTAGCTGACGAAATCACGGCGCCTCCGCCGCCAACGATCGGGTAGTTCGTTCTCGAGAACAGAAGCTCCACCCTCCGGCCCTCCGATTGGAGCGGCGAGCCGGGTGAGCCGGCGAAAAAAGCCGGCAGTGCGGAAGGGCAAACACAAACTCGTGACGTGTTTGGATGTTGTTTATTTACACAATATCCTCGGGATGTCGATTGCGCGTGGTCCTCTGCTGGCTGCTCGGTTGCGTTTCGCACACTTGAAAATTGATTTTAAATATGTTATAGGCTGTATTCGCCGCTGATATTTTGCAGATGATGTATATGAGTTCCCACCAATCTATCTCCGAAGTTATCTCGCCTTCAAAATGTTGTGTCAGTGCCCCTTTAAGAGACATTCGTCTGTCTCGTGAAAGTAAGGATGTTATGGGGAGAAGTGCTAACATTGTCGGCGAAAATGAGCTGAGATGCCAGCATAGAGGGGGGATATGGGCCGAGAAGCACGCGGGTCGTCATCTTCTGAAACTGTCGGTGTACGAGGAATCCATCCAAATCGAATACATACAAATCAGCAGTGGGGACAAAATTCGCTGCAAAATTCGGGGGGACCCGTTGCACACTCGTTTCAAACAGAGGAAATCGAAGTTCGCCTACTTCGATGCGCAATCGAGAAGGCTCCCTAAAAATGTACGCGCCAACAGTGTACTTTCATATTTAAACTCACGGTACCCATTTTTCGAGCTTGTATGTTTGATTTATTAGACAGTGTTTGATTTTGTTGTTTTCTTAACTTGAGTGGTTAGCTCAAAGCCCCAAAATGAAACATCCGCGGCACATTTGTTTTTGTTCATTATCTTAGAGATAATTTTTACTTTTTCTATGAGGAAACATTTAAAAGTGGTCAGCGACCGTCCACTGAAATCTAGAACAAGGGAACTAGCCAAGTAATGAATTTCAAGCGCGTGTTTTCTTGTTGTATGCCAAGTGTTCTGCAGGTGTGCTAATGGTATCGAACGGAGGGTTTGTGGTAAGCCCACCAGGGCGGCTGCTCGCCGTGGAAGTGTTCTGCCTTTGGAAAATGAGTTCAGCATTAAATGGTAAACTGAGTAGTCGTTAGAAAATTGCAGGGCCCTCAACCACTTCCAGTTGGAGCGCTCCGTGTTTCTTTATCGATGAATGCGGTGCGCAGTTATTAAATCCGATGTTTAAAAAGAAGCAAGGCTTATGTGCCCCCTGTGGTTAAAATTTCTTGGGGCTCTTGAGTCTGCCCACTGGCTGTAAAGGCGAAAACCTGGAATACTACGTGACAGGTCTTTTTACACTCATCCGTTGACGTAGGAGCCGCGCTACTTATCCGTCTTCTTTATCCACCATTGCAATCCCCCTTAATCTAGCCCAACCCACGTTAGTTTGTCTTAATTAAGGGTAATATATGTTAACCCATTTCATCCAACCGTAATTCCTTTTAATACGGCTTAGTTCACCTCAATTAACAGCGATCTATCTTGCTCAATCTTCATACAACTTACTCAAATCCCTTACTATCACTTTCTACCAATCAATGAATTCACTATGAATCTATTTGTCTATTAATCCATAATTAATCAAAATAAATCCATTTCTATCAATTACTCTCTGTAAATGATTTACATAACCATTATCCAACCTACATTTATCTGAATCCGCTGTAATTGGCCCATATTTTTTATGTTTATCCACCCTGATACATTTCAATCGCCCTACCAATAATTACAATCAACCACTAATCAATCACTAATTATCTTTTGGAATCATAAATCATTGTTTTTGTGATCCTTTGGCTGGCTTTGGGCCTCTCCTGGGTGTTTGTACCGGTTTGCCAACGCCGCTTTCAATCAAGCTCACCTTTCCATGCGACCTATAACGCTTTTGCCTTCAAAACCCGCCGTTGTGAACAGGCGCCAGGTGGAAGATGGCCTTCGAATGAACAGGTGCCAAGAAGAGAGAAAAAAAAAAACTAGAACGAAAAATCAACTATTCCCCCGTCGAAACGACAACGACGGGGGACATGGAAGATTTCCAAAATCAGATCCAGCACGGCGACCACGTTCTTTATTTGCCATAGGGATACGGGCATTGAATGACTTTTCCTAGCATTCAAATGTCGTCGTCTTTGGACGGAGGGTTGTATTTTCTGTATAATTTTTCACGTCCAGGCAGCCCCTTCAAATCCAAACTGCCTTGGCCGTGCCGGAATGGCGTAGTCGGACAGACGTCTTCATAAGACGACAGAACAAGGTTCGATTCCGATGACCGGAAGCGTTGTGATTTTTCTCCACTTCACCAATGATCATCATCATCATCGTCACAGATACTTTGCTTTCGTGAACTGCGTATTGGGCGGACTACCATGGACATCAGTGAGAGGTTGAAAGCTTCGCTTTAAAAATTGAGTGCCCTTCTACTCTGTGAAATTCAGGACGACGACCAGCCGAAGCTGAGCGCACTCCTCAGAGTGGACGAGACAAATAAAGTTTTTGTAATTTGAAATTGAGCACACTTCGTCGCAATTTATCTGTATGAAAATGTCTCCTGATATGTTCTCTTTCGTGTTGAGCTGTTTGTCTATTTGCTTTTTTTTTGGGTTGGTATTGTTATTTTTTTTGCCGTTTACTTTGCATTTTGTTCAGTGTTTACATTAACTATTTTGTTTTAAATTGTATTTTTTATGTGCAGGCACTACTAGCAGCAATACCTTGTTGCTCGTTTCTAACGTTTCTTGTCTTCTTCGTGTCGTAGCCGTGATGAATGAAGTTCACCACTCACCATTTCAGTCACCCCCCATCTGGTGTAGCAAGCCTTGTCCTTATCAGGGCTGACCTCACGAGTTCACATTAAAGAGCACTATCTCTCTCTCTTAGAGGGACCAGAAATTTGTCCTAGCGGACAAACATGGTGTTTTCAGCTACCCTATCGCGTCGTAGCCGTCTTATTGTTTGCGTGAAACACCAATCCAAACCGCTCGACGACGCTGGACTGTGGCCAGGTCGCATCGGGCCAGAGGAGGCCGTTAGTCTCCATACAGCGATCCCCTTATGGTTCCACGGGCGCGCGCGATTTCTAGCGTCATAGTGCGCCACAGGGAGCGCGTGTCGAATTTCCACCATCAGACAACGGTAAGGGAGGCCGCCAGTCTACACGGCGTTCGTCGGGGCTGACAGATTGATGCGCGTGGTATTTCGAAATAAAAATTGCTTGGACGAGAAGCGCACTGGCAGTTTCTGCGCAGCTAAGAGAGCTCAACCAGGCAGGCACGCCAACGAACCCAAGTACAGGAGACGCACAATGCCAGCGGAAGCCATGCCGCTTGCGCTATATAGCCACGTGGTCGGATTTAATTGTCCCCAGGAAGGTTTTTCAGCTGCGCGATTCAAGGCTACACCCTATCAACGTTCCTCGAAAAACCCGCCGCGGTGACTTAGTGGCTAGCGGACAGAAACTTCAGTGTTTATATTGTGCTGCTGAGCACGAGAACGCGGGTTCGTGGTGGCTGGTTTTCTGATGGAAGAAAAAAGCAAAAAACGCCTGACTTCGGCGCATGTTAAAGACCTAAGACCTACAGGAGGTCGAAATTAATCCGGAGCCCTCCGCTACGGTGCGCCTCATCGCCTGCGTTGGGTCGGTGCGTTAGGCCATGCAATCAATCAATCCTCGAAAATTCTCTTTTCACTATTCAACGCGTTTTCTTTCTTCACTTTAATCTTTAGGGTTGTAATACGTCTAACCTACGTGTAGGCTCTTTGACGGCTACTGAGACTGTTTATGGTTGATTTTTGCAAATAAAGACAAAACACACGTTAGTGCACAAGAAATATAGCAAGTGCCTTTGGCCCCACACAATGCCATCTACTCAATTTCCGCATTAGTGATAAGACGATGATTACAGAGATAAATTGGCTCAGCTATTCACACTTTTACTTTAGAATACAATTTTTTTAGCCCTCTCTTGCAGTAAAGAGTTGCAGTTTATTTCAAAACATTGCAATTTTTTATGACAAGTTTTGGCATTTATTCTTTGAAATAACAAAAAATTGCCTGCACTAATTACATTTATTAAAACCTATAAAGCAGTATTTTTAAGCATATGTTTTCAAAGTATAGTTACAGCTTACTTAACATTTTACACAGTTTTGTAAGTGAAGGTAATTTGTTTGCATTTAAGATGTGAACAGGTTAGTTTGTTGCATGTTGAAGCATTACGAAGACAACGAAAGCGGGAAAAATTAAACTTATGGCCAAGTTGATCACATTAGGCTGCGCCCTTTAAACGTCTAGCTCGATAATTTTTCTTGCTTACCCAAACGCAAAAATGTCTGTCTGTCTCTCCCCGGTTTAGCAGCCTGGCCAAAGGTTAAATTATGCTTGGGCAAGAGGTATATACAGTCGTACACGGATATATCGAACACGGGTATATCGAATTATTGTCTATATCGAACTCATAAATTATCCCCTTGAAAATTCTGTGTAAAAGTATACGAATTCGTACATTTATATCGAACCGTATTTTTCCCGACATTGGGTATATCGAACGCCGCGCGAGCTAGAAGGTGCTCTTCGGCGGTCGCTGCACCCCTGATTGAGGTTGAGGAGGATGTGGAGGAAAGCGCGGGCATGGCGAAGACTGGCTCGCGGAACTAATACCCCCTTCCGGAACGAATTTGCGCTTCCCCAGTCGGGCCCCGCTACCGGTCGCCGTAGCGTTAGCTGACGGGGCCCGGTATGGTAAATCTCTCTAGGCACACAAGCCCTAACGCTTGAAAAATGTGAGTGTGAGGTAGGGATGCTCCGACTGCGCACGTCCCTTTTTTTTTTTTTTTTTGCGGCTGCGTACGTTCCCCGGCTTGCCGAAAAAGAGTTTTTTTTTCTCTCTCTCTGGGTCTGTCTTCCTCCGATGTCGTCTCGGGAAAGGGAAGAGAGAACGAAGGCGCTGGCGGGCTCCTCCTTCTTTTGCATTCTGCTGCTGTTGCTTCTGTTTGGCGAATTGTCTCGCACCTTTCGGAGAGCCTTGGAATTGTTACCTTCAAAGTTCTTGTGGTACGTGTGCGCTGTTCTTCTTTTGCGTGCGTGTTGTGCATGGTGTGCGAAGGGGCAGCGTACTGCTGGAATTTTCTAGTTGTGCAGCCTCGAGAAGATCGAGACCAGCGTCTTTAATTTCATTTCCAAGACAAAGAAGCAGGCCAAGATCAGCGATTTTTTTTTTCACGGAAATAAAGCGTTCTGTTGCGTCGTGAGTGCGGAATTAGTTGTCATTATTGAATGCGACGAACGGTAAGTGATCGTCCGCCATAGGTGAAGTCTGAGAGCCCATATTTTTTATATCGAATTTTTCATATATCGAACTGT
This sequence comes from Haemaphysalis longicornis, assembly GCF_048455015.1. Classification (NCBI taxonomy): domain Eukaryota; kingdom Metazoa; phylum Arthropoda; class Arachnida; order Ixodida; family Ixodidae; genus Haemaphysalis; species Haemaphysalis longicornis. The sequence continues at coordinate 115,376,103 of NW_027526445.1, forward strand.
TTCGCGATCCCCTTGGAGTTCGATATATCCGTGTTCGACTGTATAGGAAAAACCACTCCAAACTACGAAATCGGGTAGCATACATCATGCTTACTAACGTTGTTCCGCAAAGAGGAAACATTTTTCATATTTGAGGCAAAACATAAATACCCAAGAATTTTGCTTCAGCTCCGGTACCTCTCCCTTATTTGCTAACCTTCTCACTGCTTTAGTCACGTGACCGATTAATCATGGGGCCACTTGTGTGGTGGAAAGTGGCATCGTAAAAAAAACGCGCTCGGCAGTTGCGCCGAGGTTTCTATTCCTGGCCAGAGCACCGCTCGCTCCCTTAAGGGTCTCAAACATCATTTGCATTGGCAACCAGGCTCAAGCCGCTCTCGAATTCAGTTACACTCTGGGACACGACCGATGATGCCGGTTAATTTCGGGGCCCCACCTTACGACATGTGGCTATTTAGGCATCCCACTTACTCCCATTGTAAAGCGGGGGATGCGTTTGGCATTGAAAAAATACAGGAGGCCATGGTTCGCACTCAGGAGAGAGCACAGGGTGGTGCCCCAAGCCCATCGGTAACAAAAGGTTGCAACAACTAAGTCGCCACCAGCGCAAACTCAGGATAATTGAATTCACTTCAGCAAACCTGCATAGCGTTTATCATTGTATCGCTTGCGCGATCGAAGGAGGCATGACGCAGGGGTGTGATGGGAAGAAGCTCACATCTTTATTGTAGCAGTGTTTATATACCGAGAGAGACAAGAAAGAGTGCGTACCCTTGCCGCACTATCGTATAAAAAGGGGGCGGGTTTGACACGAGGCGCATACTGCGCAAGATGTGATACATCCTTCTTGGTGTATAAAACAATTGACACGTGAACACAATTGAAATGCTCACAAAATAATAAGCACTCATTCACGGCATTTGAACAAAGTTCTCGTTGTAAGCAAGCCGTCTCGGCGCTTTGCATTGTCGCTGCGATCTTCTTGGAACTTGTGAAGCTGTTGTGCTCGGGATCGGGGCCGCCGGCATGAACCCCGGCAACGCGACTGGAACATCATACGCCGTAGCAGACTGCGCTTCGTTCTCACCGCTTTCGGGAAGGTCTGGGCTGAAGTCCTCGCTTGTTAGCAGCAAATGTCAACGATTCCGTCGCAGCTGCCGCCCTCCCTCTTTCGTGACGTCGTAGGACCTTGGATGCCTGGAAGGCCTCAGGACTTTAGCTTTCTTCGCCCAGGCTCCTTTGGAACGCCGACGAATCGTGGCCCCTGTTTCGAGTGGCGCCAGCAGTCTTCCAGGGCGGTTGGTCTGGGAGCGCTTCACGATGGAGTGGTCCGGTCCGGTCTCCAGGTCTGGCAGGGTGTTACTCAGTCTTCTGCCTTGCAATATCTCCACTGGGGCCATGCTGCACTCTAGTGACGTTGTTCTGTAAACAAGAAGACAGAGCCAGAAATCTTCCTTTGCTTCATGCGTTTTTTTCAGGATTCTCTTGATAACCTGGACGCCTTTCTCAGCCAAACCATTCGATTGCGGATATCCTGGACTGGATGTGATGTATCTAAAGTCGTATGCTCTTGAAAAGGACCTGAACTCATGACACGAGAATTGTGGGCCATTATCGGTCAGGACTTCCAGTGCAATGCCGTACCTAGAAAATATGGTGCTGGTTGCCTGAAATACCCGAGCTCGCTGATGTGTCACGCAACTGCTCCACTTCCGAAAAATTTGACAGCGCATCGTATACGCTGAGGTACGACCTTCCACCGTACTCAAAGATATCAATGCCAACTTTTTGCCACAACATCTTGGGCACCGGGCGCATCATTAAAGGTTCTTGCGGCTGCGTATACGCGTACTTCTTGCACACCGCACATTTCTGCACGAATGCATCAATGTAAGCGTTAATGCCAGGCCAAAATACAAGTCACCTAGCCCTTTCTTTGCATTTGTTGATGCCCATGTGTGCTTGGTGAATTCTTTCTAAGGTATCCCTCCGCGAACTCTTGGGAATAACCACTTTACGTCCTTTCAAAAGGAAACCTTTCACTTGCGTCAGCTCTGTAGAAAACGGCCTCAGCTGTCCCTGTATGCGTAGCCCGTGTTATAAACTGTGCAGCACCGCTTTAAGATACGAGTCCCGACTCGTTTCTGCTGCTAGTTGTTTCCATTTGTCATCACTGACAAGAGATGAAACGACACTTACGGCGTGCACTTCCACATCATCGCTCCCGACATCGCTGGCATAACTTGAGGTGGGTGCCCGTGACAGCGTGTCGGCCAGTAGAAGCTGATTTCCTGGAATGAATCGCATTTCTGTGTCATAGCGAATCAATCGCAAGAAGAATCGCTGTAGGCAGGGCGGCATATCACCAACAAGTTTCAGTAACCAACAGCTTTCAGTCTTTTTTTCCAGGAAATTACAAGTGCACTCGCCCAGTTCATTGGTTCGTCGACTTTTGTGATGATGTGGCCTCGTTCTATGCGCTCGAGTTCTTCTTTGAGGGGCTTGTGGAGGGTCAGGGGTACGCGCCGAATTGGTTGGACCACCGGCACCGTTCCATTGTTGAGGACCATCTTGTAGACGCGTTTGGCACAACCCGTACCGGTGAACAAGTGGCGAAATTCATCGACGATTTCTTCAGAGCTTGTACAAGACACGGCGTGTACGAGCGGGGTCAATCCAAGTTGCTCGCTCGCCTGCAAGCCTAAGATGGCCTGACCCTTGTGCACCACGAAAAGTCGAGTGCAGCGGTGTGGTCATCCAGCGTCACCTCTATTCGCGTCATCCCTGCATGTTTGATTACACCGCCGCCGTATGAGCGAAGCACTGCGCTGCTGGGCTTCAGTGCTGGCCTCGAATGCATCCTGCTGAACACTCCGAAGGGCAGTAAATTTGCTTGTAATCCTGTGTCAATCTTCAGCGTGACTTGGATGTTTCGTACTTGCGACTGAACGACTCAATCACGTTGACTTGTCACTCTTCTTATCGACACGTCAAGCACTTCGAAGTCGTCTTCATGCCTTCCCACCTCGTCAACCTTCGATGCGTTTCTGCAACATATTGCCGCGAACCATACATTGGGTTTGTTTATTTGTGTTTTGCTTTTACCGCCGGCTGCGCCGGTCTGTGTTATCTCTGCGCCAAGGGAAGCGCGTGGTCCATTCTTTCTTTCTGTGCCGCATGTACGTGTTATCTGTTGTGATAGGGAGAGCATTCCGATCTAACGTGAACAGCCCAGAATAATCTTCTTGGATCTACTATGTTCTCGATGATCTAGTGATTCACGACATGCCCTCATCCCGACGACCCGACCTAACCCTGACGAGACTCCCGAACACGACGACAGCTACACGGCGCGACGCGTACCCGACCTGACCGAGACGTCCGTTGAGAAGACGACGACAACGACGATGCACAGTGCCCGACCATCAACACGTACAAGCAGAGATACGACGCCCCGACGAACCCGGAACTCGAGGACGACTGCATCTGACGTCAATGTGTCCATCGACGGCTTTGACGTAGTCGCCCTCGTAGACACGGGAGCTGACTATTCGGTAATGAGCGGACCATTTGCGTCTAAACTGAAGAAAGTTATGACCAGATGGGACGGTCCGCACATACGCACAGCAGGAGGCCACCTCGTGACGCCAAGTGGAACGTGCACATCGCGCGTCACCATAGACGGCACGACGTACCCTGCCGCGTTCGTCGTTCTGCCTAACTGCTCCCGCGACGTTATTCTCGGAATGGATTTTTTGACGGACAACGGCGCAATAATTGATCTGCAGACCAAGTCGATAACATTTTCCTCCAATCACTCCACGACGCCGCAGCCGAACCCCGATCACCGTGCTGCTGTCAGGATCGCCGACGATCACATCACCCTGCCACCCCGCGCAAGCTTGATGATCGCCGTCTACTGTGAGGATGGTGCTTCTGACATCGACGCTATCGTAGAGAGTGATCGAAGGTTGCTTCTCGACCGCGGTGTCTCCGTCGCAAGAGGCATTGCGCACTTTAAGCAACGCCAATCTCACGTTTTGGTCACTAATTTCACCGAAGAGTACCAGCATTTAAACAAGGGAGCTGCAATTGCATTCCTCGGAGAAACACAAGAAGCAAGTGACGTGATCGCGGTCGCCGACTTTGAACGCACCCCCGTAGAAACCTTCAAGCTCCCGCAGCCCTTCGACGTGAATCCGGCGCTACCGCAAGAACAACGGAACAAATTATTGGCTTTGCTGCGTCGCTATAGCGAATGTTTTTCGTCGAGCGCAAAACTACGTCAGACCCCTCTAGCGAAGCACCGAATAATAACCGAAGATGGAGCCCGACCTACCCGACAGTCACCGTACCGCGTCTCTTCACACGAACGGGAAGCCATCCGGACTCAAGTCGACGACATGCTCAGCGACGACATTATACAGCCATCGAAAAGCCCCTGGGCTGCGCCCGTCGTACTCGTAAAGAAAAAAGACGGCACATTAAGGTTTTGTGTTGACTACCGGCGACTGAACAAAATCACGAAAAAGGACGTGTACCCCCTCCCCCGAATCGACGACGCCCTCGACCACCTCTGCCACGCGAAGTACTTCTCATCGATGGACCTGAAGACCGGCTACTGGCAAATTGAAGTGGACGAGAGAGACCGAGAGAAGACTGCATTTATAACCCCAGACGGCCTATACGAGTTCAAGGTGATGCCGTTTGGGCTGTGCACAGCACCAGCGACGTTTCAAAGAGTCATGGACACTGTGCTAGCTGGCCTTAAGTGGCACACCTGCCTCGTATACCTCGACGACGTAGTGGTATTCGCCCGGACTTTCGACGAACACCTTGCAAGGTTGGAGTCTGTACTCGAGGCCATTCGTACGTCGGGGTTGACGCTGAAGCCTGAAAAGTGCCGTTTCGCATACGAGGAACTCAAGTTCTTGGGCCACGTCGTCAACGCCGCGGGAGTCCTACCTGACCCGGCAAAAACCTCAGCTATCGCGAACTTCCCTAGGCCGAAAGACAAGAAGGGCGTGCGAAGATTTCTCGGGCTGTGCGCATACTACCGGCGCTTCGTCGCAAACTTCGCACGCATTGCAGAGCCACTCACGCGCTTGACGAAAGACAGCACCCCTTTCAGCTGGGAAAACGACCAAGAAAAAGCATTCTGCGAGCTGCAAAAACGCCTGCAAAGCCCGCCCGTGCTCGCTCATTTCGACGAAAATGCCGAAACGGAAATGCACACGGACGCCAGTGATATAGGCTTGGGTGCCGTCCTTGTCCAAAAGCAAAGCGGCTGCGAAAGGGTAATCGCCTATGCTAGCCGTGGTCTGTCGAAGGAGGAGATAAACTATTCTGCCTCTGAGAAAGAGTGCCTGGCTATTATATGGGCGATTTCAAAATTTCGCCCATACGTGTACGGAAGGCCATTCAAGGTTGTAACAGACCACCATGCGCTGTGTTGGCTCGCCAATTTGAAGGACCCCTCTGGCCGTCTTGGGCGGTGCAGCTTGCGCCTGCAGGAGTTCGACGTTACAGTCGTTTATAAATCAGGCAGGAAACACTCCGACGCCGACTGCCTGTCCCGCGCCCCCGTCGACCCACCACCACAAGACTCTGATGAAGACAGCGCGTTCTTCGGGATCGTGACGGAGAGCGACCTAGCCGCCCAGCAGCGCGCCGACCCCGACTTACGCGTCATAATCGAGTACCTCGAGGGATGCAACGTTGCCGTTCCTAGGACCTTCAAACGCAGCTTACCAGCATTCAGCCTGAGAAACTCCGTCCTCGTGAAGAAGAATTTCAGCCCCGGAACAAGAGCGAATTACCTTCTCGTCATCCCCGCGGACCTTCGTGACGAAATTTTGGAAGCGTGCCACGACGACCCGTCTTCCGGACATCTCGGCACAGCCCGCACTATTGGAAAAATCAAGGCAAGGTACTACTGGCCCGGCCTTACCTCTGACGTCACCCACTACGTCCGGAGCTGCCGTGACTGCCAGCGACGAAAAACGCCGCCGACAAGACCCGCCGGACTTCTACAACCGATCGCCGTCCCATCGAGACCATTTCAACAGATTGGAATGGACCTTTTAGGCCCGTTCCCTACGTCACGATCACAGAACAAGTGGATTGTCGTAGCGACAGACTACATGACGCGCTACGCAGAGACCGCCGCTCTTCCAAGGGGGACTGCACAAGAAGTGGCAAAGTTCTTTATAAGCCAAGTTGTGCTGCGACATGGAGCCCCGGAAGTCCTAATCACAGACCGCGGAACGGCATTTACTGCGGAGCTGATGCAAGGAGTATTACGCTACAGCAACACGGATCACCGAAGAACGACGGCGTACCACCCCCAAACGAACGGACTAACAGAACGTCTGAACAAGACAATCGCAGATATGCTGTCAATGTACGTTGACGTTGAACATAAGACTTGGGACGAAGTGCTCCCGTATGTCACGTTTGCGTACAACACGGCTATCCAGGAGACGACGCAGCTGACGCCGTTCGAGCTTGTCTACGGTAGAAGGCCGACTACGATGCTCGACGCCATGCTTCCGCACGTAGAAGACGACGACCTTAACGCCGACGTCCACGGATATCTTCAGCGTGCGGAGGAGGCCCGCCAGCTCGCTCGAGTTCGTATAACGGACCAGCAGCTGGTGGATGCGGGCCGCTACAACCTCCGACGCCGAGACGCCGAGTACCAACCAGGGGATCGTGTGTGGGTTTGGACTCCCATCCGACGACGCGGACTCAGTGAGAAGCTCCTGCGACGGTATTTCGGACCCTACCAGATTCTACGACGTGTTGGCCAACTTACCTACGAAGTGGTCCCCGATGGTGACTCCGGCACATCACGACAACGCACGCGGCCTGAAGTCGTCCACGTGGTTCGCTTAAAACCTTTCTACGGACGATGACGAACTTTTATTTTCATTTGTTCGGACTGTCGCTTATGTTAGCATCGGGTCGATGCACTCTTAGAGGGGGGGTAATGCCGCGAACCATACATTGGGTTTGTTTATTTGTGTTTTGCTTTTACCGCCGGCTGCGCCGGTCTGTGTTATCTCTGCGCCAAGGGAAGCGCGTGGTCCATTCTTTCTTTCTGTGCCGCATGTACGTGTTATCTGTTGTGATAGGGAGAGCATTCCGATCTAACGTGAACAGCCCAGAATAATCTTCTTGGATCTACTATGTTCTCGATGCGAATCGACGTTTCGAGAACCACGCGCGCCGAAAGATAAAAGCCTGCAGTGCGGACGCCGGGGCATTCGATTCGACGACACTCGCCTGTGCAAGTCACTTTGTTGACCGCTGCTTCGCCGCCTCTGTATTCTTTTCAGTTGTTAGGGGAGCACAAGTTCGCTCCAATAAACGTGGTTCTCATTCAAGACAACTGCTTCGTCCTTGTCTTCGTGACAATATGGTGAAGTGGTTTTTATATGCAAAGCATCTCTTAGTCGACCCTCCGTCGTCCGTCGGCGTCCGGCGTCCGCACCTCTCCTCTTCGTCCCCCTCTCCACGCCAGCTGTGATAACGCCGCTCTCCTCCTCGCCACTCGGCTCGTCTCGTGCCGGCTCAGGAAGATACCGGCAACACTGTCGCTCCAGGAGCCATCTCACGGTCGGGGCTATGTCCCTCCTTGTTGTTGCGCCGTCCACACCCCCACTGCGAAAGCGCGCCTCTCCTTCATTCTCCTCTCCTCCAGCTGTATGAAAGCAGGTGCGCGCGCTGCGCGGGGTTCAGTCTGCTCCGGGACACCGCCTGCGCCAGTTCTGCTCCGGTGTGGAACCTACACGGAACCCCCATGCTTTGCATGTGATTTTTTCGTTGGCATCTTCGGCATGTCCGTCCGTATGCAGGGCAGTTTCCTATAGCGTGCGTGTGCGCGCACTTCTGGAATTTACGGTTGCCTTGTCGATTTTCGCCTTGGCTCTACTTTGAATTCCGCACAGCATTTACTTGATTTTGCTGGCTGTCCCAACGCCTCGGTGAGCCGCTTTTGCCTCCGCTGCCTTGAATATTTGCTCTGCCTTATCTAAGGTCAAATTGCTGTCCCTGAGCAGCTTTTCCCAGGTTTTATCATCACCTATTTCAAAAACGAGTTGATCCCGGAACATGGAATCTGTTAGTGCGCCGAAGTTGCACTCACGAGCCTGTTTTTTCAAGTCTCGCAGGAAGTGTTCCAGGGGCTCACCTGGGGCTTGACTCATGTTCCGAAAGACGCAGTATTTCTGGTGGCGCAGTATTCCTCGAACTTCGCCACAATCGTTGCGTAGTCCTCTCTGCTCTCATTGTCGGCGAACGTTAAGGTGTTGAAAACTTCGAGCGCTTCTTCAACGGCGACACTCAGGAGTAAAGCTGCCTTCGTCTTCGCTGATCCAGGCTTTTCAGGTGGGTCGGATGCGGTCAAGAAAAGTTCCAACCTAGGAATGAACAGCTTCCAGTCCTTGCCTGCGTGTCCTGACATGCTCAGCGGGTCCGGTGGCTTGAGGAAGTCCATGGATGTTCCCGTAGTCGCGGTCCTCCAGTGAAGTCGTGGGTTTGACTAGCCACTTCTGGCACCCTTTATCGCTTGCTCGATCGAACGAGGCGGGAAGCAGGGGTGCGAGGGAAGAAGCCCGAATCTTTATTGTAGCATTGTTTATATACCGAGCGAGAAAAGAAAAGATGCGTACCCTTGCCGCACTATCGTATCACAAGGGGGCGGGTTTGACACGAGGCGCATACTGCGCAAGATATGATACCATCATGGGAGGATCTAGACGGGAGGCGAAGAGCATGCATGGCGGGCGGGAGGAAGAGGCGAGACTGTTACGTGGCAGGGGCGGCAAAAGAATATCGTTTCTGGACAGTATTCCTAAAGAAGCGAGAAGGCACGGGGCCGGTATTTTTACAATGCGTACAAGCGTTGAACGGACGCGTCCGAAAGCCGGTAGACGGGCGTCTGAAACTAGGTCGGCACGTGCGAGCGCAGCACCACCGCAGTCAATATCGCTGCCGGCACGGTTGACGACACTCCTCTCCGTATGCGCTCTCATTCTCTGTCCTGCCGCTCTTTGCCCGCGGATCGACGGGGAAATTTTCCCCCAAAATGCCCCGTCCATTGATCCTTGAATAATTGCAAACAAAACTGTTCCCGTAATATTCAGTCGGCGGGAAAGATTTGTTATTGCTTCCCGTACAAACCGCATGCACACGCAGTTTATTTCTGGGATACGTTTTTTTCACGGCAGATCTGTTTAAGGTTTCATTTCTGCCATGGAGCGTTACCACAAAACTCAGCCCAGCCAAACGCGCATGAACGTGGGCCTCGCGAGGAGCGCCCGGGGTCAGGTATCTCCACTTTCGAGAACACTGTGCCCAGCCATGGTGGAGTGATCTCCGCCGTGCTGTTCCGCTCTCGAGTTCACGTGGGTTCATGCCTGAAGTGGGGAGCGCAGACGCCGAGTTCGCGAAGCCGGCTGCCGCCGGTTCTAGCACATGCTAATGCGGTAAACTTTAGGAAAGATGAGAACCGCGAACACCCACACGAAATAGATGCGGAAGAGACCTCCGACGTGACCATGTTCAACGACAGCGTCGTCAAGATCATGGCATAGCTTCGTTACCGCTCCAAAAACCATCCGACCGGTGAGTCTCACCCTCTAAATTCATCGACTAGAGCCCACGCTGCTGAGACTGTACCGATACGGACGAAATTACCGGGAATAGAGCTAACGAAGTTTGACGGCCATCGTAGAAACTGGCACAAGCTTTGGAGCCAGTTTGAGAGCTCTATTCATTCGAATCCTGAGTTAAAGGAAACAGACAAATTCCACTACCTGACGAACCTACTAACATAAACGGCGGCTTCTGCTATATCAGGATTACCGATTAGGGATGCCGGCTACGCTGACGCTGTAGAAATTCTTAAAAAGCGGGTTAGGAGACAGTAAAGTCATCGTACAAGATCACTTGCACGCTTTGATTAGCCTGAAACCCGTCTCGTCATCGTCAGACGTCGCAGAGTTACGCAAGCTGTACGACAAAGTACAGGTGCAATGTAGCATGAAAGCGCTGGGGACATATCCCCTGACGTACTGCTCCATGCTCCACGAAATCGTGCTTCAGTCGCTGCCTCGAGATATCGTTCTGAGTTATCACCAGCGATCGAAGATAAAACGGGATGCGGCGATTCGGGTACCACAGAACCTTCATCGCAGCCAGCTGACAAGCACGAAAAGAAGTTTGAAGACCTAATGACCTTTTTCGGCCAAGAGCTCGAATGTCTCGAAGCGGGAATGTCTGCATTATCGAAGGGATCGGACCCCCCGAGAGCCACGAAAGAGCATTATTTGTGTCGCACATCAAACGCCCATCACTTACCATCTGAGGCAGCTCTACATGGAGGAACTAATAACGTAAAGAAATGTTTGTTCTGTTCGGCTCCGCACGATGCAGCTTCTTGCTCATCGAAAGAAATCAGCATTGACCAAAAGAGAGCTCTACTAAAAAAATCTGGCCGTTGTTTCCGATGCCTAACTCCAGGTCATATCTCGAGACAGTGCAAAAAAAAAAAACAAAAAACAGCCATTTGCGGACACTGTTCAAGACGACACGTTTCGTCGATGTGCAATCCTGATATTCTAAATAGACTGAACGGTCACGTGACAACCGGACCTGTTCACCTACTATACCGACAACGACGACAAGTGGTACTACTCCAAACACTGAGAGCAAAGTTTTCGGGAAGAGACAAGGAAGAAAACTGCAGAATTTTGCTCGATAGAAGCCGTCAGCGAAGTTTTATCCGAAGTGACGCCTCTAGGAAACTAAGCTGCGAACTCCTCGGGAAAGAAAAACTAACGCTAGGAGTGTTCGGAGGAAAGGAACCGGGAGAGGCGTTAAGAAGGGTTAACGTCTTTCTCCATTGCTTATCGAAGCAGACTACAATTCCCATAGAAGCGCTGGAGATTGAGTCCATCTGTAATCAGCCTATACCCAACCCAAACGAAGAGATGCTAAGGGAACTTCGAAGTAGAGGCATCGACACTAAAAGCATCTCAAAGAAAATTAATGCTGAAGATTCAATCAGCCTACTTCTATAGGGTCAGACCTTTACTGGGAAATTGTGAAGGGAAAAGTATTGACAGCTGATACTACACCACAGGATGATAGTACACCACAGGATAGTACACCACAGGATGAGAGCCATCGAAAAGCGGCTGGGCTGGACTCTACAAGGACCGACAGTCACCCGCTGAAGTCGGCCACTGCTCCAACATCGTTGTTCTCAAAGAAAATACGTCGGAGAAACAGCCACCTTGAGACAGTTCTGGGATCTAGATATTATCGGTATAACAGAAGAAGCTTTACCGATAGACCACGTCGAATGCGATTTCGAGAACAGCATTCGACTTAATGGAGGGCGGTACGAAGTGAGCTTACCTTGAAAGTCAGACGTAGACCTTCCTGACAACTTCGCCGTGGGTGAAAAGAGGCTTCACCAGTTGCTAAAGAAGGTGCCGGCCAGTGCCTGATCTCTGCAAGCATACGACGACACGATTCGTCAGTACATTTTAGACGGCACTGCTGAACGAGCTCCCCGACCGGAACCAACAGATGGACGGTACATCTACTTCCTCCCAAACAGGGCCGTACTTCGAGAGGACCGACAGACGACGAAAGTTCGAATCGTGTTTCATGCCTCATCTCATTCCAGCGGAGTTAAATCGCTCAACGACAACTTGGAGGTTGGCCCAAACCTAAAGTCAGACATCATTGCCCTGCTGCTTAGATGTAGAGAATAGAAGGTTGGCATGACAGCAGACGTAGAAAAGGCATTCCTTCAGATCAGTCTGCGTGAACAAGACCGAGATGTTCTAAGCTTTCTCTGGTTTGAAACATGCCCACAGCCAGGTCAGCCACTGCCTCTTCAAAAAGTGTTGAAAATGGCAAGGGTGCCATTCGGAGCAACTTAGAACCTATTCCTGCTGATGGCAACTTTACGACACCATTTTTGATCCCTCCAAGAAGAACATCCGACCACAGTGCAGCGTTTGAGAAAGTCAATGTACATGGACGATCTGGTTATTGGCGCTCCCTCAACAAAAAGAAGCAATCGAAATGTATCAACAAACAAGGAACGTCTTCAAGAGTGCATCGATGGACATAAGGAAGTGGATTACCAACGACCGGGAAGTGGCTACTGCCTTTTCTGACTCTGTGGCCCTCTACACGGAATTATAAGGTATTTGGATTGCGGTGGAATACAATGCCTGACACTTGTGGCTTCAAACTAGAGTCTGTACCGAAGACCTCAACCGGGCGTATCGTAACAAAAAGACTTGTTCGCCACTCCATAGTAAAGGTGTACGACCCACTTGGTTTTCTGAGACCTTTTGTGGTTACTGCGAAGATACTCCTACAGGATTTGTGGAAGCGAAACCTCGACTGGGATGACGAACTTCCCGATGACTTATTGCACAAGTGGTTGGAATGGTGCGAGGGACTCCAGGCGCTAATCAAACTTTCCGTTCCGAGGTACTTGGGTGAAAAACTACAGGGACGCATAACGACGAAAATTTTTCACAATTTCACCGATGCTAGCCCTAGAGAGTAAGGTGTCGTTGCTTACGCCTGTATCCAAAAATACAGAGGGAAACAGGATGACGCGCCTGTAATTATATATAGCCAAGAATAGCGTCGCACCCCTGAAGGCTGTCACGTTAGCCAAACTGGAACTAACGTCGGCTTCTCTTGCTGCACGAATGAGTAAATACATCAAGGACAATACCGACCTGAACATCGTCGAGACGCATCTGTGGTCCAATTCCTCGATCACGTTGTGCTGGATACGCAAAGAAGCTAGCCGATACGTGGAAGACTTAAATGAAGAACAGAGTCCACGAGATAAGGTGTATTACGGCACCCGATCAATGGCGATTCTGCACATGTAACGAGAATCCCGCCGACCTCCTCACACGAGGAAGCACAGCGCGGGAACTTCTGCAGTCGAAGTCATGGTTGCAAGGACCTTCTTGGCTACCAAACCCATGCATCTGGCCCACCGAACCGTAAACACATAATGTACAGGCTTGCTATGCTGATGTGGAGACGAACCCGTTGTCAGTGACGCTTCCAGTACCTACTTCGGAAGGAACGGATTTCACTCGCTTCAGCTCCCTTCTCCGCCTTCACAGGGTGATGGGGTGGGTAATGAGATACGCCAACAATCTTCGAAACCAAGAGAAAGTTTCCGGACCATTGACTACCGACGAAGTTGAGAACGCCGAGAGCTGTTGTATCCGACACACACAAGCCTGCTTCGTCAAAGAAGAAATACAGTGCGTAAAAGAAAACTTCCCCTTGCGTACGACCTCATCGCTGAAGACCGCTCGTTGGTTTCTTGATGAGAACAATCGTCTTCGGGTTGTAGGGAGGCTACAGGCCAGTTTCGAGAATTAGAAATCCAGACACCCTATTTTGATGCCCAACCAGTCGCATTACGCAAAGCTTTTCGTTCTCGACGCATACCGTGCAGAGCTTGGACACGCCGGACTTCGCGACACGCTTGTCGAGCTTCGTGAACGTTGCTGGACTGTTCGAGGACGTCAATTCATAAAGAAGCTCCTGAACACCTGCGTAATTTGCAAACGCTTCCACTCAAGACTACTTGCTTAAGATGAAGCGCCACTTCCTCAAGACCGCGTAACAGCAACGTCTCTCTTTCTCGTCTGTGGTGTAGACTTCGCGGGACCACTGTACACAAGAGATACACCCCAGGACAACCGTTGCTAAATCGCTCGTTTTTTTTGCGCTTGAACTAGAGCTCTTCGTCTCGAGTTGGTGGAAAATATGACTGCAGAGAATTTCATAAACGCGATGCGTCGCTTTGTCTCACGACGTGGATTGTACAAGACCATCTACAGGGACAACGCGCGCATTCAAAAGAACCTGCAGTCAGCTCGCCGACCTTTGGATGACGCTTCAACACCCGGACGTGCAAGCCTATTTTTCCGCTTCCGCAATTTCCTGGAAGTTCATTGTCGCAAGGGCTCCTTGGTGGGATGGGTTTTATAAAAGGATCGTCCGCTCCGTCAAGAACACGCTAAAGAAGGTGCTGGGTCTACAGCAAGTGAATGTTGTGGACCTATCTACAGTTCTCACGGAAGTTGAGGCGATCGTCAACTCTCGCCCGCTGACGTTTGTATACAACGACGTAGCGGAACCTAGCCCTCTAACCCCAGCTTGCTTCCTCGTCGGCAGAAGGTTGATAGCGTTGCCCCCGTCTTTTTATGCAGAGGACCTGACCCATGCATCGACGTCCACAAGCCTCCGACGGATGTGGCGGAAAAGACAAGACATTTTAGAGGAATTTCGGACGCGTTGGAGGAAAGAATACCTCCACGAACTGCGCTCTCAAGCCAGAGACGTCAACCTTCAACCTTCAACCGAGAAGCTGCAGCCCGGAACAGTTGTGCTAGTCGAAGAAAACGACACACCAAGGTTGTTTTGGACTCTTGCCCGCATCGAGCAACTTCACCCAGGTCGTGACAACAAAATTCGCGCTTGCACACTACGTCTCCCAAATGGACTAGTGACTAAAAGACCAGTGCAGCGCTTATATTTGCTTGAAGCCGGCTAACACCTGGCATCTGTGGCCGGGGAAGATGTAGAGTCTATCATCATTAGCGTTGCACCGACGACATCACCATCATCGACGCCTGTCGTCATTGCACGATCGGCGTGCGCTCGCGCTACGTCTTCTTTTAAGTCGCCATTAAACCTTCCGACCGCTCGGTCGCTCTCTCCGTAGTCTGAAGACCTCTCTCGTCCTCAATGGTTAAATAATACCGCGGGCGCATTAGAAGGTGCTGTCCGGGGGGCTGGCCTGCAGTGGTTATGGGCGTAATGTAAAGTTCAACCGAAAGTTCAGCATCACATCAGCAGAAGCTATAAGCACGGTTTTGGCTACCACTTCTTTGAAAGTTCGCAGCATCCCCGACAATTTTTTTGCACCTTCACCTTCTTGTATCGGTAAATTGTGTAAATTTCCTCAATGTCATTTTTCCCGCTGAAACATATACTCCGCTTCTTTCTTGCAGCTGTTTTCATGGAGAATGTTAGATTCACTGCTAAATGAACTGACCAGTAAAATCCGCACGTGCAAATTTCGCATTCAAAATGAACCATAAAAGTGCGGAACTACAAGGGCTGAACCGATACATTCTATATTGCAAGACGCTTAGGCACTCCCCGCCCTGAGCCGCAGCTGTGCCTGAGTGACTAAGACGTTGTGCTGCTGCGTCCGAAGACGCATGTTGTATTCTGGCCGGGGCGGCCGTTTTCCTGACGGAGGTAAAAAGTGAAGATGCCCCAGTCAGGACATTTTTTCACGTTAAAGATATCAACGTAGCGAATAATAATTCGGAGCCTTCAACTACGGAGCTGTAGCTTCGGGACGAAACACTTCTAAAATACCTTAACTCGCCACCCTGAAGGCACGTTGCCTCCGACGGGTTCAGACGGGGCGGGAAGATACGGGGGGAGGGGGTGTCATGCCCCTGGTGATGCTATGAATACGTGTACTCGCCTAAGTAACATATCTGGACAATTATAAAAAAGGAAGAAAAAACACAAGGAAGAACAAAAATGTAGTTCTGAAAAAAAACCCCAACTTATCCGGCTCTCTCTACCCCACCTCCACAAAAAAGAGAGGGAAAAAATCGCTTCCCTTACAGATACTTGCGTGGCAACGACATAGTAAAGCACTGTGTATCGTCGAACATTTTTAGAGCTTTACACGAAGTTTCCGTTAAACTTAAAAAATATTGATCAACTTAAAAATTTCGCGCCGTAGTGACGTTATATATGGGCAGGAGGGATGTGTTACGGAGCAGCACTAAGAAAATTTTTATGATTGCGTTAACCTGCGCGATTGGCGGTGGTTTCCCATGGCACAGGTTAACGCAGAGATAAAAATGTTCTTTGTGACGTCAGAGGAGCGTGAGACGTCAGAGAAAAATTTACGGAAAGTGGCCCGGCCGTCGATATTAATGATTTTTTTGTTTATTTTCTCGATTACTTCTTTGTAGTTGGTGCTAAAATTGGTATTGCTATTCTTCTGCCAAAGCGGCTAATGAAGTGATACGGCAAGTCAACGTGACACTGGACAAAAAAAAAAAAAGAAAATACGAAAGTTCTTTGTATATTACCAATTGAATTCGGCTTGAATATACGTCTCGAATTTATAGTTTCGACTTAATTTTCGGTTTAATAGAAGAGGTTTTTTATTGAGGTGAAGTAATTTTTATTCATTGCCTTTTTAAGGGCCCCGAAGCAGAAGTTGTTTGTTAGGAAGTCTGTGAATTCTGTACTTAGCTAATGCATTAGCAAAGTAATTTATAACCATTATAGCCGTAATTAGCTATACTTAGCTAATGCACTTTATTTGCTTTAACTTTCTGTGTTGCTATTTCGACGTTTTATCTGTGAAGTGCACAGAGGAAAGTGTTTGCGACCTTGATTTAGTAATTATTTTATGAGCGTAGTCACCTTCACTTTCACGTCGTTACTTCCCCAGTGTCAGCGTTCTCCGTGGCTGGGTGTATTTGTTCTGGTCACGTGCCGTTGCGTGCTCTCGTTTCTCATCATCAACTATGGAAGGTCATCAACGCCGGACTTTTCGACTTATGAAGCATATGAGGCTTTAACGTCAAAGTCATGTAAGGCGTAAATAAAAAAGATAGTTTCAATTCACGTCCCTATCCGTGAACAGACGCGAAAAATAGGGCGCACTTCGGGTACTACATCAGCAATTACGTCATCGGTGGGGGGGGGGGGGGACTTCGGAGCAACGGCTGTGGTTATGTGAAGTCGTAATAATTCAGAACTGCAGGATTCATTGAGTCTACTGAACGCAAGTATGTACGACGCGCCTCAGTATACCGGCTCCACTTATTACGAAGTTCAGGGGGACCGCGGCAAACTTCGAAATAAACGACTTTGCAATTAACCACAGGGAACAAAAATGGACATGATATTACTTTGAAAGTTCACAGGTTGTAAAAGGAAAAATGAAAACTGCAATTTCCCTCTGCTTCTGTTTCCAGAAACTTGTTGCAGGAAGTAAATTCTTCAAAGTGTAGATGTGTACGAGTGCGTCTTGGTTCTCGTTCTGTGCAGCAAACAAAATTACACCATCTCCCCCAAGGGAACTATGTGGTGATGCAAAGCATGGGGGTTCCGCGTAGGTTCCACACCGGAGCAGAACCGGCGCAGGTGGTGTCTCGCAGCAGACTGAACGCCGCGCAGCGCGCGCACCTGCTTTTATACAGCCGGAGGAGAGGAGAATGGAGGAGTGACGCGCATGCGCAGTGGGGGTGTGGACGGCGCAACAACAAGGGAAGGACATAGCCCCGACCATGAGATGGCTCCTGGAGCGACAGTGTCGCCGGTGTCTTCCTGGGCCGGCACGAGACGAGCACGCTTGCCCTTTAAGGGCTCCTGGAGCGACAGTGTTGCCGGTGTCTTCCCGCGCTGGCACGAGACGAGCCGAGTGGCGAGGAGGAGCGGCGAGGAGGAGAGCGGCCTTATCACCTGGTTAGGGCTCCTGGAACGACAGTGTTGCCGGTGTCTTCCTGAGCCGGCACGAGGCGAACCGAGCGGCGAGGAGGAGAACGGCGTTATCGCAGCTGGCGTGGAGAGGGGGACCTGGAGGAGAGGTGCGGACGCTGGACGCCGACGGAAGACGCAGGGTCGGCTTAGAGATGCTTTGCATCTAAAAAAGCTGCAGGAAGGACACCGAGGAAAACATGGCAACGTTCTGCTTACGCCGGGAGCGCCGACCTTGAACGCTTAACCTGTGCGCTTCATGAGCTGTGATGCTATGGTCAACTGCGATGGCGGCGAAACTGCTATAGTGCACGCACAGTTGTTTTTGCACTTTAAAAGTAGCCAAGTTATCAGACGTTCCCATCTCCTCGAGGCTTTAGGTTGAAAAACACCTTCTAATGAAGTGGTAGTTTAGACTTCAAACTTACAGTTAGAGAACTTCTTTTTCATACGACTGCGTACACAGATTACTGGGATCGTCCCTTCAATTCCAATTAACCGGTAATTCCAATAAGCGAATTATTGGTGGTCGACTGTAGCATCGATTATTCAGAGTCGTCGCTACAAGAAAAAAGAGCACACTTACAACTTTGTAGAGAGAAAACAGCATGAATGCGGGAACAAAAAGAATGTGTCAGAACCAACGCCCGGAAGACCGGACTGCGACCTGAAGGCAGCGCCTTGGACCACTCGGGCATCCTGAGGGGACACCAGAGTTGTCTACATGTGAAGTATTTAGCAGTATCATGAGTGATAAAGCTTTCTTGTTTCAAAAGGAAATTTGGGGATGGGCAGTGTTTACATTTGGGGGAGCACTTGGTATATATACCATGAAGGCGTTTGCCAGGGAAAAATTTTCGGTCTTTAGCCCCTTAAGAGGCATTCGTCTGTCTCGTGAAGGTAAGGATGGGATGGGGAGAATTGCTAACATTGTCGGCGCAAATGAGCTGAGATGCCAGCATAGAGGAGGGATATGGGCGGATCGTCATCTTCTGAAACTGCCCGTGTACGAGGAAGCCATCCAAATCGAATATATACAAATCAGCGTGGGGAAAAAAATTCTGAGTCATGTCTGTTTCGGAAGCATTGCTGAGGGCGGACGACACAAGGAAGTCGCGGTTGGGTTTCTGTGCACACGACACATGCCTCGCCAGTACTACTACGCTACTCTCGAAACGGGCGCATCACAAATGCTATTGAAATGATCACAATTCCTACTTTTGCTCTGGGTGTCTAGGGATAAAAAAATCGGCCGTGTATCTGCTCCTTTCCTTACAAATCTCGACGAACGACGATAGTCTTTCGTCAACACTCGCCAAGTAAATGCCTCCCTTCACTTTCCTGTTCACTTCTCATGCTGTTTGTTCCTGCCCCGTCGCGCTCCTCCCAAGGTACACGCGCTAAAGGTTTGCTTAAGAGTGTCTACATTTCCGCGTTACACTGCTCCAGGCCAGGTGCCTCGATGCCAGCTCTTCAGTAGAGACGCGCATTAATCGGGGCGCCCTACTTCAACGTTTATGGAACCAAGGCCTACTCCACGTGCGTTCTAAGCAGAACGTGGAACATATCAAGTGTAATTTTTCGTAACTGTTTCCGTTTCATTTCTTAAAATGCTGCTATAATGTAAGTGGTGCGGGCGACAGTAGGCGACGGAGTGAAATTTTTTATGTAGTAGATGAGTTTGCATGAATTTGTTATGAAAAAACACTGCAAATATCACTTATGTATTGATTTTGTGCCAAATATTTGCGTAATGTATTTCTCTTGTCCAACAATGTTGACAAGACGTGCAGATTTGGGTGTGGGGCTATAAACCTATTGTGCATGCAGCTTATGTTTCACTTTGACCGGGTGGCTTAACCGGGTTACAGACAGACAGACAGACAGACAGACAGACAGACAGACAGACAGACAGACAGACAGACAGACAGACAGACAGACAGACAGACAGACCAAAATTTTCGCGTTCAAGTAGCCCAAGAAACACTATCGACTTTAAAAAGTAGCTGAAAATATATTGGTGCATCTTTCAAAATGCGGAAACCGCTCTTCCCCTTCCACCGCAAACTTGAGGCTCGTCGCGATGGGCACGTCTAAATCTTGTTCTACATGGGCCGAATTTACCTGCGGTTCCACGGCTGCGGCGCTGGTCGTGCGTCAAAACGACCTATTTTCGCCGGTAGCTACGAATATAGGTCGTTCTACTGCACGATAGTGGCGCCATAGCTCAGAATTAGCAGGTAAATTCGCATTATGTAGAATGAACGGCTTTACTCTAGCTTTAGAGCTCCATAAAATTACGTTTCTCGCACGCCTCTCATACACATGCAAAGCCGTGCATAGCACTCTGACCGCCTGATCGGTCACGTTTGCTCGCTTTAGAAGCCGCACTGGATCCCTGTCGTTTTAAGCCGGTGCCGGGAAGTCGTCGCCACCCTTCCGTTTCCATCCTCCTTAGCCCTCTACGTGGCCCTCCAGTCGTGGCACACCCGTTTCAAATAGAGGAAATCGAAGTTGGCTTAATTCGATGCAAAGTCTAAAAGGCTCCGTAAAAACGACCGCACCAAACAGACTGTCGACACCCATTTCTCGAGCTTGTATGTTTTATTTTTTAGACAGTGTTTGATTTTGTTATTTTCGTAACTTGAGTAGTCGGCCCGAAGCCCCAAAACGAAACATCGGGTGCACATTTGTCTTTGTTCGTTATCTTTGTGATAATTTTGGCTTTTTCTATGTTGTACCAGTAAGAAGTGGTCAGAGACATTTCACTGAAATTTAAACAAGTGAACTAGCTCAGCCATGAATTTCAAGCGCGTATTTTCATGTTGTATGCTAAGTGTTCTACTGGTGTGCTAATAGTATCGAACGGAGGGTTTGTAGTAAACCCTCCAGGACTGCTGCTCACCGTGGAAGGGTTCTGCCTTTGGAAAATGGGTTCGGCCTTAAATGGTAAACTGAGTAGTTAGAAAATGGCAGGGTCCTCAACCACTTCCAGATAGAGAGTTCTGCGTTACTGAAACGATGAATCTACCTTATGCCATCACTTATTACATCCGATGTTTAAAAATAAGCAAGGCTTATGTGCTCCGTGTGGTGAAAATTTCTCGGGGCTTTAGAGTCGGCTTACTTGCTGTAAAGGCGAAAACCTGTAGTACTTCGTTGGAGGTTTTTTTTACACTCATCCGTCGACGTAGGAGCCGCGCTACTTTACCATCCTTTTTTTCCACCATTGTAATCCACCTTAATTCATCGCAACCCACCACAGCTTGTCTTAATACAGGGTAATCTATTTTAACCCATTTCATCTAACCGTTTTGCTCTTAATCCGGCTTAGTTCACCTTAATTAACAGCAATCTATCTTGCTCAATCTTTATACATCTTACTCATATCCCTTACTAACACTTTCTACCAATCAATGATTTCAGTATGAATCTATCTATCTATTATTCCATAATTAATCAGAATAAACCCATTTCTATCAATTACTCTCTATCAATGATTTCTATAACCATTATCCAACCTAAAGCTATCTCAATACGCTGTAATTAGACCACATTTTTTATGTTTATACACCCGGATACATTTCAATCCACCTACTAATAATTACTTTCAATCACTAATCAATCACTGATTATCTTTTGTAATCATAAATGATTGTTTTTGTGATCCTTTGGCTGGCTTTGAGCCTTCCCTGGGTGTTTGTACCGGTTTGCCGATGCCGCTTTCAATCAAGCTAACCTTTACATGCGACCTATATCGCTTTTGCCTTCAGAACCCGGCGTTGTGAACTGGCGCGAGGTGGAACATGGCCTTGGAATGAACAGGTGCCAAGAAGTGAGAGAGAGAAAAAAAAAACCAGAACGAATAAATCAACTATTCCCTCGTCGGAACGACAACGACGGGGGACATGGAATATTTCCAAGATCAGCTCCAACCCTGCAATTGCGTTCTTTATAGTGAGTTAGGGATACGGGCATTTAATAACTTTTCCTAGCGTTTAACCATCGTCGTCGTTAGACGGAGGGTTGCATTTTCTGTCTAATTTTTCACGTCCATGCAGCACCTTCAAATCAAAGCTGCATCGACCGTGTCAAAATGGGGCAATGGGATAGACGTTGTATTCATAATTCGAGAGACACATGTTCGATTGTGACGACCGGAAGCGTTATTTTTCTTCACTTTACTCGTGATCATCATCGTCGTCATAGAAAGTTGGCTTTCGTGAAGGGTGTTTTGGGCAAACCACAACGTCAGTCAGAGGTTGAAAGCTTCGCCTTAAATATGCAGCGCCCTCCTTCCTGTGAAATTAAGGAGTACGGCGAGTAGAGATGGGCGCAGTCATCGAAGCGGGCGAGACGTTTTCTTCTGTATTTTGAGATCCGGCATACTTCCTCACTAATTACTTGAATCAAACGGACTCAAACGGGATTGTGTTACATAGATGCACCATTTCGCTTTCTAATATAATCTGCTTTAACGTTGCAAAGTACAAAAAACTGCAGGTTAATGCAGTATTTCGCACTCCCACAGTGCGCAGTGCTCGATTTTTTTTACCGCTAGAAAAGAACTGAGTGCTCCCGCTATATTTATTTACCATTTTTTGAGTAACATTGCTCAATTTATATATTTTTAAACATGACTTCACCTTTATGGAAGCTTACTTTTACTGTTTTAATAAAGATAACTTGCATGCGTTAAGTTGTAAATAATGAGCTAGTTGCAGCTCAAGCAGTGCGAATACAGCAACAGCGCGAAGAGCTAAACGTATGGCCCAGTTACTCGTGATAGACTGCGCTCTTCAGTCCTCTAGGCCTTGCCTTTCTTGGCTACCTAAACGCAAAAATGTGTCTGTCTGTCTATCTGTCTGTCTGTCCTCGGTTTGGCCGCCCGGCACAAAGTTAAACTATATGCTTGGACCTCTACAACCTCTCCAAAGTACGAAATCAAGTACCATACGTCGTAAATGTCGACATTGTTTAGCAAAAAAGGAAACATTTCTCATATTTGAGGCAAAAGATAAATACATAAAAGATGGTAGCAGTGTTCTTCTTTATCAGATATATACGCGGTATTGACGTTCGGGATAGAAAATAAAAAAAAACCGTGAAACAGAATACTATAGAAAAAACACAACAAGGGTTCGCCCTCGGGCTAGAGCGCGAGGCGGACACCCAAGCCCAACAGTAACAAAAGGTCGCAACAGCTAAGTCGCCAACAGTGTGAACGCGGTATAACGGAATTCAGTTGAGTAAACCTGCATTGCGTTTGTCATAGGAGGAGGGAGACGGGAGGGGAAGGTCGTGCATGGTGGGCGGGAGAAAGAACGAGACTGTTACGTGGTAGGGCCGGCAAAAGAACATCGTCCTTGGACGGCATTCCTAACGAAGGGAGAACGTACGGGGCCGACATATTTACCATGTGTACGAGTGTTGAATGGAGGCGTCCGAAAGCCGGTAGACGGGCGTCTGAAACTAGGACGGCAGGTGCGAGCGCAGCACCACTGCAGTCATTACCGCTGCCGGCTCGGTTGACGAAATTCCTCTCCCTACGCGCACTCTCGTTCGCTGTTCTCCCGCCGCTCTTTGCCCGCCGATCGGCGGCGAAATTTCCCCCCAAAATGCCCGATCTATTGATTCTTGAATAATTGTAAAGAATAGTGTTCTCGTAGTGTTCAGCCTGTGGGAAAGATCTGTCAGTGCTCCTCGCCGCAGCCGGGCGCGAACACAGTTTAATATAGGTGTGATATTCCTAACCATCCTGATTAGGCATGTATACAAAGCTCGAAGCCAGACGGTTTTGTACTTATAGCTTTGGATAGCGTTGTTGTATACAGAAAGGAAGAGCTAATTAAGAAAATTACACCATCTTCCCGTAAGGGAACACTGAGTAGTATGCGAAGCAGGCATGGGGTCGATTCAAGTGCCCATTAGTTTTCAGTTCGTCGTTTCCGTTAGGTTGAGTTACGTAGCTACCGTTATATTTACGGTTTGGTTTCCATGGTAACTTCCACACTTTTCACTTACCGGAACTACGAAATGGGAAATTGCGTTGACCCCATGGCTGTTTCGCATACTACTCAGGGTTTCTCTACGGGAAGATGGGGTAATTTTATTGGAGGGGGTGGGGGTGTTAGAGTGGAGAGGCATTAAAGAGAGAGATGGAGAGAGAGAGAGAGAGAGAGACGTTGTACGTGGTATGAGTTGTCTTTATTTAAGCATTATCATCATCATGTTCAACGTAGGTGACGTCGATCTGTGGTTGGCATTCCACTTTGATTATGACCGCCTTGGTCTGTGAAATGTAAGGTCAAGGGCTGTAGTAGTGGAAGAACCCTAAAGGTGCTCAAGATGAAGTCGATGCACGTTCCCCGGATCGTTGTGGGCTGCTTGTAATCACGGCCTGCCGAGACTCGCCGACGCACGCCACCGCCGACGACGATGAAACTTCGATGGCGCGTGATTAAGCGTGCTCGTCTCGTGCCGGCCCAGGAAGACACCGGCAAATCTGTCGCTCCAGGAGGCATAGAAGGAAGGAACCGGGCGTTCAGCAAGCCGAGCATGCGCAGTGGGGGTGTGGACGGCGCAACAAAGACAACGACAAGGGAGGGACCCGACAATGAGATGCTTCGCATCTAAAATATAACTAATTTTTAACAGTAAATCTGTTTGAGCTTTTAGTTCTGCCGTGGAGCGTTACCACAAAACTCATCCCAGCCTCGTGAGGAGCGCCCCGGGTCGGATAGCTGCACTTTCGAGAACACTGTGCCCCGCGATTGTGGAGTGACCCCTTCCGTGCTTTTCTCCTCTCCAGTACAGGTGCGTTCGCGCCTGACGTTGGGAGCGCAGACGCCCAGTACGCGAAGGCGGTTGCCGTGGGTTCTAGCGTGTGCTAACGCAGCCCACTTACGGGGGAGATGTGAAAGGATGTGGACAAATGCCTGTAAAAGTCATGGACAAAATTATATAGTAAAGTCATAGAGAAATTCCTTCAGAAATTTAGAAATCTATGTGAGGTGCAACAGCCGGGCTTTAGTCGAAATGAGGGGGAACACCTGCTGTGCTCTTTCTCCTGGCTTGGACCACTATAGTGCGAGCTGCGCCAACTATTTAAAGGGGTCCTGAAATACCTTCCGCCGACGCATGGATTTACATGTAACCGAATAAGACAATGTATTAGCAATCTCCTCCCGCAAGAATTTTGTTAAAGCGATGAGTATTACCTGAGAAATCGTAAATCAAAAACCGCGCATTATCGTCGCGCCGCGTTTCCTCCTCTTTTCAACTGTTGACGGCGCGCAAGCACTCCCTCCCATGATGCTGCGCTAGTCGGCGGTGACGTACTTCCGCATTACGCTCCTCCGACTGCCGTCTGCTACGGGCAAGTTTTGTTGACACCATGAATTCCGCACTCCGCTCAAGAAGGGATAAGCGAACGAAAAATCTGGCCGCATGTGTGCGGTGGCCTGGCCTTGCCCTTTCGCGGTGTGCGTTGCTGCAGTGCAGCACGTGACTTTTAATCGGCGGCGAACTCGCAGCCGCTGGGGAGGATCTTGCGCTCGGTACCTTTCATGCACCGCGCACTGTTTATCCAAAAAGCGCCGTATCAGATGTGGCCCCGCTGGTGCCGGGTCTTATTTTGCGGTGGTGGTAATTCCTGCCGGCGCCATGTGAAAAAGAAATTTTAAACCGATGCAGAACCCGTGCACAAAACGCTTCAATCATGTGACCAGTTCAGCTTGAGGCGACGCGTGGTGGAGAGCGGCAACGTTGGCAAAACATGTTCCGGCGCGGCTCTGAGCTTTCTAGCGCTGGAGCGAGCGCCTTTCTTTGACGATCTCAAACATCGTTTGCCTTGGCAACAAGGCACAAACCGCCCCAGAGGTCAGTTGCGGTTGCGTGATCCCGGTTCAGCTCGCGGCCCCACCTCGCGACATGTGGGCACTGCAGACGTACCACTCACTCTCATTAGGAAGTGTGAGATGCGTTTGGCATTACAGGAGGCGATGGTGTGTGTGTTGTGGACGCCTTTGTTTCGCGATGAAATGCGGCGTTGTGCTTCTGCGGGTGGATAGTGCTTCCCATGTTCTGGATTATCTTTCTCGAGCGACGTACGACTCAACCTCGCGTGGGGTATGTGCAGTGTGCGTGGCTAAAAGCCATCTCGGCTTGCGCGCCAGAGTTAAGTGACTTGCTGTTCGTCCCCGCAAACCGCGCGCGAGGTGAGTGTCGAATTTACGACGGGCAGGAGGAGGCAACCCATCGTCTGTCAATTGCGGTTCAGACTTGCAACGCATGTTGTGACGTTGTGTTCGTTCGAAACGCATCTCTGGATTAATTTGAAGTGGAAAAAAATGTATCCGTCAAACCCGGGCATTCGGCTCAGGGCGTTCTCTGCGATTGCACGAAAGAAGTGCCACGGGGCTTCAACGCTTTCTTTATGGAACGTACTCCGGTAAGAGAATATCCATGTCGTGTTATGGCCGTGTTGCATTCAATACGAACGGTTAAGCGTTTGTTTACACTTGTTTCGTTTGTCGTTAAATGTCCAAGCACTCCGGCACTACGCTGGCAGATCAGCCGGCGAGTCGACTCTGAGCAGACGACTCATCTCTTTGCCGGAAGTGCGTGAAAAAGCCGCCCAATAGCAGGATGTCTAGCTCATGACGAACATCTGGGAATCGATGATGTAGACATGTGAAGATGGCGGCGTCCAAAAACACGAAGGAAAGGGTGAGAAAAAAGCGACAAACTTTGCAACAAAAGTGTGAGCTTTCCGCCGCGCGTAAAAGAGTAATACTTGGCCCAGATGACCTTGACGACCCAATCTGACGATTGCGCTACTTCATTTAGTGTGCTCAAAATGCCTTTCAGGGCCCCTTTAAAGGGGAAAGGCTTAGAACTGTGTCTCAGCGAGGCCTGCTGCAAGGTACAGGAAATCGTAGGCGCGAAAGGGAAACAGCAGTGCTGTTGGAGGGTCGAAGGAGGGCCCTGAGAAAGGGCGGCAGGTACAGCGCCGGAAGCGGGTAGGCCGCGGACGCACGTACAATACAACCAGTATCGAGAGGGGAATATAACGACGGGAATCCACAAGAATCTTCTGGCGATTGCCAGGTAACGGAACGATGTTCGGAGGGTGCTGTCCAGGTGGCTGGCCTACAGTGGTTACGGCCGCGGCCGTAATTTTCAACAGAAATTTCTACAGCAGATCAACTGAAGCTCCAAGCACGTTTTAGCTAACCAATTCTCAGAAAGTCCACATCATCCTTTTCAATTTTTTTACATATTCCCTCTCTTGTCTCTGTAAATTGTCCAAACTTCCTCAATGAAAATGTACTCGCGGCAACACATATTCCGCTTATTTCTTGCCGCTGTTTTCATGGGGAATGTTAGATTCACTGATTGGAAACTTCGCATTCGAAAAGAAAATAATGAAATTGCAGAACTAGAAGAGGTGAATGAATATCTCCTATATTGCTGGATGCTTGGTGACGCCACGCTCTGAACCGCTGCTGCTACTGAGTTCCTAAGACGTTGTGTCGCTGAGGCCAATGATGGAGGTGGTATCCTGGCCGTGGTGACCGTTTTCCTGATGGACGCGGAAATTTAAGAAGCCCGCTGATCGGGATACATGCGGACATTAAAGGGATACATACGTTGATCTCCACGTAGCTAAAATTAATTCGGAGCCCTCCACTAAGCAGGTGTAGCTTCCCGAGGAAACACTTCTAAAATATCCTAACTCCTTACGCTGAAGGGACGTTGTCTCTGACTGGTTCAGACGGGGCAGGAAGGAAGAGAGGGGGTTGCTATGTCCCTGGTGATGTTCCGAATACGTATACTCGTTTAGTTAACATAACTCGGTGATTATCAACAGGGAAAAAAAAAACTCAGAGCTTTCATGCGAAATGTACAAAGGAAGACAAGGAAGGACGAAAATGTATTTCTTAAAAAATCGCCAACTTTTCCGGCTCCCTCAACCCAACCTCTGCAAAAAAGAGATAGATAAACCGCCTCGCTTAGAGATACCTCCGTGGCAAAGACATAGTAACGCACTGTGTACCGTGAAACATTTTCAGAGCATTATATTATGTTTCAGTTAAATCCCCAATTTAGATACTTAGCGCATTTGAGCTTGCTTACGCTTTGAGAATGCAGAAGCACAATGACTTTCCGTGGCGACCCGCATGCAGAGTTAAAGGGGCCATGAAGAGAAAACAACACTTCGAAAGACGATAGTCTTTCTTGGGCTACTTAAACACAGAACTTTTGGTCTTCCTGTGTGTCCGTCTGCTTGCCTGTCTGTGACTCAGTTCAGGCACCCGGCCAAAGTGAAACAGAAGCTGTGCAATAGTTTGATATACCTCCAGCCAAATCTAAACGTTTAGGTCTGTTGGCACTGTTCATAACTGTTCACACTGATGAACAAGAACAAGACATGACGCAAATATAAGGCAGAAAATCAATACATAGGTGATATTTGCAGTGTTCAGTTGTTTTTAAATTTATGGATGCTTGTTTGAGCAGATTAGATACTACATAAACTGGAGAAAAAAATTCGCTCCGTCCCCTGCTGTTGCCCGCGCTGCTATTGCTCCTGACGGAATTTTAAGAAATCAAAGGGCAACAGTAATGAGAGTTTCAACTCGATAAGTTCCACGTTCTGCTTAAAACGCCCGTGAGGTAGAGCAATGTAGTTACATAAACGTTGGAGTAGGATGCCGCAATTCACACGCATCGCCGCCGTATGGTAGCGCTAGCATCGAGGCACCCGACCCGGAGCAGCGGAACGCGGAAAATGTAAATTGACTTGACCAAACCTCTGACGTGTTACCTTGGCAGGGACCAGAAGGGGGAGGGACAGCATGAGAGATGAACGGGAAAAGGAAAGGTAGGCATTTACTTGGCAGGGGCGCCCGTCAACTATCGTCTTTCGTCGACCTTTGTAACGAAAGGAGCAGATACGCGGCCATTTTTTTCTATTCAAAAGAACTAGACTCTGATCGCCAACTCAGCTCTATTTCA
The DNA here is from genome assembly GCF_048455015.1 of Haemaphysalis longicornis. Taxonomy (NCBI): domain Eukaryota; kingdom Metazoa; phylum Arthropoda; class Arachnida; order Ixodida; family Ixodidae; genus Haemaphysalis; species Haemaphysalis longicornis. Next base: position 115,404,720 of record NW_027526445.1, read on the forward strand.
GCCACTACGACGTTTTAACGAAGAAAAACAGAATAAATATGGATGAACTTTCAAATTCCGTGCTATGTTGATGCCATATGGGAAGGAGTGACGTGTTACGGACCAGCACTAAGAATTTTTTTGTTGTTGTGTTAACATGCCCTTAGCATGAAAGCATCAAACGGAACTAAAGGCCGCACTGCAATTTGCGGGTGATTTTTTCTGAATTTATGGTTTGTGCCATTTGCGGCAATTTTATCCCAAACTTCAAACAAGTAATCGAAAGAATGAATTGAATGAATAAAGAATGAATGAACGATTCATTGGACAGTGTTTGAATTTGTTCTTTTCATGACTTCAGTAGTTAGCCAAAATAATCACAATGAAACATCTGGTCGACATTTCTTCTCGGCATATCCGGCATATAACGCTTTTACATTCAAAATCCAGTGTTTTGAATAGAGAACGACCCCGAACTTGCACCTGCGCGACGTGGGACACGGCCTTCGAAAGAAGAGCTGCCAAGAGAAATAAAACAAAAAAATCTACTATCCTTCTGTCGAAACGATGACGGTGGGGAAATCGAAGATTTCCAAAATTAAGTCGAACATTAAACGAACCAACCCAAATGCGAGCACCTGCTTTTCATCGGCAAGTTTACTGCTCTGCCATTGTACTCTCTATAGTGCGTTAGGTTTACGGTCATTCCTTAATTTTGATTAGCGTTCAACCTCTTCGTCGTTAGACGAAGGGGTGCACTCTCTGTGTAATTTTGCACGTCCACGCACCCCTTCCAAACACAAACTGCCTTGACCGTGTCACAATGGGCGAATCGGATAGACGTCGTCTTCATAATGCGAAAGACCCATGTTCTGTTCCGATGACAGGAAACGTTGTAATTTTTCTTCCCTTCACCCGTGATCATCATCATCATTACCGCCACAGAAAGCTGGCTTTCGTGAAGTGCGTTTTGGGTGGACTGCCAATGACGTCATTTGAGAGGCTGAAAGCTTCGCTTTCTGCCCACCATGTGAGAACAGTAAAGGAGGCTGCCAGTCTAGCTGGCGTTCGTCGGGGCTTACAGAATGATGCTCGTGGTATTTCGAAATAAAAAAAATTGCTGGAATTGGGAGACTGACCACTTCCGCTCTTACTTTTGTTTGGTTAAGATAAATAAACATTTATCTCTCTCTCTTAGACGTGAAGCGCCCAGCCAGTTTCGGCCCAGCTAAGCGCGCATAACCAGGACAGCCCACCAACAAACCCAAGTACAGGAGACGCACAATGCCAGTGGAACCCGTGCCGCTTCCGCTATCACTGCACGTAGTCGTATCCAATTGTTCCCAGCAAGTTTTTTCAGCTTCGCGATTCAAGGCTACGGCCTACAAACGTTCCTCTAAAAATTTCTTTGTTTACAATTCAACATGTTTTGCTACTTTACGATTCGTTGGAGTTATATCACGTCCAACATACTTCTATGGTCCTTGGCAGGGAGTGACACGATTTATGGTTGCTTTTTTTAAAACTTGAGACAAAATGTACACGTTAGTGTAATCCGAATAGAGTAAACACTACCGGCGTCTACACACTGCAGTTATTTGTGTACATGCAAAAAGATATTTCGCCAAAAAGAACAACAATTAGGTTTAATCCTAATATTTTTGCAGTGTAATATAAGCTGTTTTAGTTTTCTTAAGAAGAAAAAAAAAAGGCAGCCTATAGCAACATTTTGCAGTATTTCAAAGCAAAATGCTTTGATTCTTTTTGGTATACTATAACAAACTGCTTATCCATTTTGTTTACTTACGGATTATAGAATGACGCTGTTTTGTAAATATTTTATAAATATGGCTACGGTTTTGTTTTGTTTATATTTAGTTTTGTTAATAAAGGTTATTTGATTGGGAAAAGATGCGGACAAGTTTGTTGCATGCTCAAGCATTGTGAACACAGCGAAAGCGGCAAAAAAAAAAACTATAGTGCAAATATTATTCGTTGGCTGCGCCCTTCCAATGTCTAGCTCTTGCAGACGATTGCCTTTTACCCTAAACACAAAAATGTCTGTCTACTTGCCTGTCGGTGGGTCTTCGGTTTAGCCGCCCGGCCAAAGGTTAAACTGTGCTTGGACAAGATGATTATATAGGCGAAACCTCTACAAAGTACGAAATCAAACAGCATACTTTACACCTGTCAACATTTTTCAGCGAATAAGAGGAAACATTTTTCATATTTGAGGCAAAACAAAATTCGTAAACGATGGTAGCAGTGTTCTTTAAATTAGATATATACGCTGTATTCATGTCTGCGACGGCAAATAAAAGACCGTTAAACGGAAAACTTTATCAAAGAAATACAAAAAGGGTTCGCACTTGGGCTCGAGCATGAAGCGGCACCCCAAGCCCAAGAGTATCGAACGGTTGCAACAGGTAAGTCGCCAACAGTGCTAGCGCGAGACAACTTCAGTTCAGTTCAGCAAACCTACATTGCGTTTATCATAGGAGGAGGGAGACGGGAGGGAAAGATCGTGCATCGTGGGTGGCAGAAAGAAGCGAGAGAGTTACGTGGCATAGCCGGCAGCGAAATATCGTCTTTCGACGGCATTCCCAGCGAAGCGAGAAGATACGGGGCCGGTATTTTTATGACTCCTACAAGCGTTGATGGACGCATTCGAAAGCCGGTAGACGGATGTTTGAAACCAGGTCTGCAGATGCGAGTGCAGCACTACTGCAGGCAATAACGCTGCCGGCTCGGTTGAAGACACTCCCCTCCATATGCGCTTGCGCTCTCTCGTTCTCTGTTCTACTGCCGCTGTTTGCGCGTCCATGCAAATACGAGTCGAAGTACGCCGAGGCAAACATGTCAACTTTCTGCTTGCGTGAGCACCACCAAGCTGGAACGCTTCACCTTGTCGCTTTATGAGCTGTGGCGATATGGTCAACTGCGATGGGGGCGAAACTACAATAGTGCGGCGCCCAGTTGTTCTTGCACTTTAAAAGTACCCCATTTATCAGACGTCCCGATCTCCTCGAGGCTTTAGGGCGAAAGCACCTTGTGATTCAAAAATATTTTAGAGTTTAAACTTACAGTTAACGAACTTTTTCATACGATTGCATGCGCAGCTTACTGGTATCCTCCCTTCACTTCTAATTAACCGTCAATTCCCATTAAACGAATTCTTGGGTGTCGACTGTACCATCGATTATTCAGAGTCCTCCCTACTAAAAAAAAGTGCACATCTATAAGTTTGTAGACAGCAAACAGCCTAAATGCGGGGTTTCGCCTTGCATTTGTCCCGGTGGGTGAAAAAAAAGACTATATCAGAAGTGGGATTCGAACCCACGTCCGGAAGACCGGACTGCGACCAGAACGCAGCACCTTGGGTCATTCGGCCATCTTGAGAGGACACCACAGTTGTCTACATGGGAATTATTTGATGGCATCGTGACTGATAAAACATTTCTTGTTTCAAAATTTGGAGATGGGTAGTGTTTGCATTCGGGAGAGTACTGGGTGGGATAAATACCATGAAGGCGTGTGGAAGGGGAAGATGTTCCGGTTTTCAGCCACCTTAAGAGGCGTTCGTCTGTCTTGTGATGGTTTGGACGGGATGAGGAGAAGTACTGACGTTGTCGGCGCAAATGAGCTGAGATTGTAGCATACTGGAGTGATATGGGCGGAGAAGCACGCGGGTCGCCATCTTCCGAAATTGCCGGGGTATTAGGAAGCCAGGGAAACCGAATACATACAGATGAGCAGCGGGGACAAAGTTCCCAGTTGTATCCTTTTCGAAAGCATTGCTGAGGGTGGACGACCCATGCAAGTCACAGTTTGGTTTCGGTGCACATGACACATGCCTCGCCAGTAAAACCACACTACTCTCGAAACAGGCGCTTCAAAATGTTCTTGAGATGATCACAATTCAAACTTCTGCTCTGGGTGTCTACGGATAAAAAAATTCCTCGTATCTGCTCCCTTCGTTTCATATCTCGACGAAAGAAGATAGTCTTTCGTCAATACTTGCCAAGTGCCTCCCTTCGCTTTCCCGTTTTCTTCTCATGCTGTCCCTCCCCCACCGCGCTCCTCCCAAGGTACACACTCTAGAGGTTTGCTCAAATTCATTAACATTTTTCGCGTTCCACTGTTCCAAGCCGGATGCCTCGATGCCAGTGCTGCTGTAGAGACGCCCATGAATTGGAGCGCCCTACTTAAACGTTTATATATATAACCAAGTTGCCAGACTCCACGTGCGTTCCAATCGGAATGGTGAACCAAACTAGTGGAACTTTTCGTAACTGCTTCCGTTTGAGTTCTTAAAATGCTGCTAGAAATTTTAGTGGTGAAGGTGACAGTAGGTGACAGAGTGAAATTTTCATGCAGTAGATGCAGTATTTCATTTGAATCAAGCATGCATGAAAGAAGGAACACTGCAAATATCACTTATGTATTGATTTGCTGCCTCATATTTGCGTAATATCTTGCTATTGTCCCACAATGTTGACAAGACGTTCAGATTTGGCTGTGCATGGGCATATGAACCTATTGTGCAGCTTATATTTTAGTATTTTCCGGGTGGCTTAATCGCGTTATGAAGACAGACAGACAGACAGACAGACAGACAGAGAGACAGACGACCGACCGACCGACCGACCGACCGACCGACAGACAGACAGACAGACGGACAGACGGACAGACAGACAGACAGACAGACAGACAGACAGACAGACAGACAGACAGACAAGCCAAAATTTTCGCGTTCAAGTATCCCAAGAAGGATTATCGTCTTTAAAAAATGGCAGCATCTCCACTCCGTGGATGATGGCGAGGGCAAAGAGTACGGGGACTCGAAATGACATTCAAGTTGCGTCCCCAGTGACATCCGGTTTGCTCCCCGACCGTCATTCGATTTGAGCCATGAGTTGCACCTTGATTATACCCTAAATGAAGCTGCAACTCAAGGGTCAAATCGAATTTCGCTTGATTTTCGCTTGATGGTGGTGTGCGCATGGATGGACGCGGACGGACATTACGAGGTCCTAAGGTACTCCGCACCGTTAGAGGCGAGGGAACAAGCCGTTTGACTCTCGAGTACTGGCGATGTTTCATACCCATCGTGGGCGGATGCCTCGGTACTGCCTGAGGACGTTTCGGGTGCCAGCAGTGGACCGATAAAAAGACCAGCTCCAGCTGACAGCGAAAACAAAGCATCCAGTGCCGGCAAAAAGCAGGCGTCCACTGTTTTGGACCATGCCGACACGGCCACCGGGGTTAGTGGAGGCGTGCCGCTGGCCGGCTCCAAGAAGCAAGTTAAGCCTCAATTGTCCAAGGCCAGCCGCAAGGGTGGTTCAGCTGGAGGAAGAATTACGTAAGCTGCTCCAACGGGATGGCAAGTGTCACGGCATTGCACGCTGCCACACTTAATGTGCGAGGACTCAGGAACAGGAGAAGACAGTATCAGCTCTTACGTCTCCTAAAACGGATGGACGTAAGCATCGCCGCTATTCAGGAGACAAAGCTTTGCGGTGATGAGGACACAGCGGCCGCATTAGAGCCCTTTTTAGAACATTATAATGCGTGCGTCACTCATTCCTCAGGCTTGTCTGGCGGATGTTTCCTCTTCATCAGCAAGCAAGTAGGGTTTTCTTGTCTCTCCTGCACTGTAGATACTTCAGGGCGTTTGATTTGCTGTGACCTTGTTCTTGGGGGTGTTGAAAGGCTTATCATTTGCCTCTATGCACCAGTTAATTGTCGAGACCGTGATACCTTTTTCTTGTCGCTGGGGCAGTTCCTCCGAACACAACGAAAGCTTCTCTTTATGGGCGATTTCAACTGCGTCTGCAGTGAGCATGATCGTTCAAGGCCACCTGCGCGCTATGACCGCAGTGCAGCCACACTGGCCGATTTAGTGCACGAGCATAGTCTTGTTGATGTCGGTCAGATGAAAGGAAGTGCAGTGCACTTTACTCATTTTCAGTGCAGTTCAAATGCTCGCCTTGACAGATATATATATCAGCAGAGGAAGTTTCTGGTGTTTCGGACTATAATGTACGTCCAATATTTTTTACTGACCACTGTATGGTCTCAATCTACTTCGGTAGGTCAAGACCACGTAACAAGCCCACTCAATGGGATCTGTGGAAACTTAATACCTCTCTACTGGCTGACGAAATTTTTTGCAAAAGGGTATCTGATTGCTTACACCATATTCTAAACACTCCCGAACTATCTCTTTATCAAAAATGGGATCTCTTTAAACAGGAAATTAGGAATGATGCAATAGAGGAGTCCGCTCGGCTTTCGTTTTTAAAACGCTTTTATGTACGTGAACTTTCCCGTACATTGGTGGCGCTTCACGAACTGGAAGCAGTCAATGTGGGATCAACTTTGGAAGAAATTGGGATTGTTAAAGGACAATTGCAAAAATATGTAACTGAAAAGTATCATGGTGCCTTAATTCGGTCCAGAACTGAAAGATTCTTTGATAGTTATCCTTCTCGCCGGTGTCTTAGTGATGAGCGCCAATCCGCACTTGCAAAGGAGATAATTGAAATTTACTATAACGGTGTTAGGTATACTGAAGCTAAAGAAATAGTCAGTGCTTTCCACACACATTACAACACGTATTTGGGGGGTCCAGAATTAATACTCAGCAATTAAAGTTCCATTCCCTCATTGACTTACTTCCCAGGCTTACAGAGGACGAGTGCATGATGGTGTCAGGGCCTATTACACTGGAGGAAGTTAAGGATGCTATCTCCACGCTTAAGACTAACAAGACCCCAGGGCCAGATGGCCTTGGTGGGGAGTTCTATCAAAAGTTTTCTGGTATCCTTGCTCCAGTTCTCTTGGACGTATTTACGGCTGCCTATGATCATAATATCTTGCCGCCAACCTTTTATTCAGGACACACGGTGCTAATCCCCAAAACTGCGGATGCAGAAAAACTAAGGTATGTAGAGGGTTACCGACCAATCTCCCTCTGCAACGTTGACTACAAAATTTTTGCAAAAATTTTATCTAGGCGCCTTCAATTTGTAATCACTAGTTTAGTGGGATCCCACCAAACCTGCGGTATTCGGGGTAGGAGTATTCACACAAATATTCATATCGCTCGTTCTGTCTTGGAGTGCGTGTCCGATTCGGTAGATCAGATGGCCCTAATACAAATTGACCTTGCAAAAGCTTTTGATCGGGTTTCTCATGATTTCTTATTCGCACTTCTGGCAGCAGTCAACTTAGGTGATGTGTTATATAAGGGCATCAAGCTGTGCTATGATCGGTGCAGTACACAGCTTATCGTCAATGGTATTCTGTCTGAGCCGATTGCGATCAAGTCGTCTGTCAGACAAGGTTGCCCCCTGTCACCATTGCTGTTTGCATTGTACCTCGAGCCTCTTTGTCTCAGCATTCAGCAGAGTCAAAGAGTAAAAGGTTTTTGCTTACAATCGTGCGAAGTTAAGGTGCTTGCTTATGCAGATGATATAGCGTATTTTTGTGCTGACAAAAGGAGTGTCCAGGAAGCCCTTACAGTGACTAAGCCGTTCTGCGATGTGTCTGGAGCGGATGTTAATATGGAAAAAACTAAGGGATTTTGGATCGGACAATGGGGAACAAAACCATCTACATTCGCTGGTATTATTTGGGATAGCGCCCCACTTCAGTACCTCGGCGTGCCGTTACATCAAATACGGAACACAGGGCCTCATTGGTCATCAGCGCTCACGCAAGTTAAGCGCGCATCGCAGGCATGGAATGGGCGAGACCTCTCTGTGTTTGCACGTGCAAGAGTTTGTAACGTCTTCCTTGCCACAAAGCTCCTTTATGTGCTTCAAGTGCTTCACTGTGCGCGAGCAAAAGTTCAGGCCCTACATAGAGTTTTTGCAACATTTGTGTGGGGCTCTCAATGGGAACCTATGCGCAGGGACAACTTGTTTCTTCCTTTAAAGGCAGGGGGTGTTGGGCTCATGCATTTGTTTGTGCACCAACTTGTGTCTCGTTTTTTCTTCTTTAAATTGGTTGATCACCCACTTTTACTGACTGTACTTCAGCAGCGCATAAGTTTCCATTTGCCTTTTTTGCTTGTATGTACGGGCGAGGTCAATACGAAGCCTCCATGGGGATTTCTCAAAGAGGTCGTGGAGTCATTTAACTTTCTTACCGCGCGGTTTTCCTTGGAATATCTGTTCAGCATGTCAAGAAAAACTATGACGAACACTCTTATTGAAAGTCTATTCCCGGTGCCTGTTTATCGCCAGCCTTACTTAGGCCACCAGAAAAGCAATGTTTTAAAACGCGTAATGAGCATGTGTATCCCGCCAAATGCAAAAACATTTTTCTTCAAGCTTCATTCTTCCACACTCCCAGTTAAGACATGGCTGCGCGAAAAAGGAATGTCTATTCCTTGGTCGGACAATTGTCGCCTCTGTAATCAACCAGAGACAATTGATCATTGTTTTGTGTTGTGCCGGGACGCTGTGTTCTTCTGGGACGTTTTGCAGCGGACACTAAAAAAGGACATCGACATCACCCCGTACACCATTCGCTTCCTGCCATTTGAAGATGTTAATCGGGTGCCATATGACGTTTTCGTTCTCCTAGGATTGTTTAGCTTGTGGAAGTGCCGTATGACTGATCGGCATGCGGAACCCCCTAGGCCGACCAAGTGCATTTTTCGGGAACAGGCGGCGTTGGTGCGGAGCGTTTATGCTGCGCAGAGTGATCCACCAGAGTGGCTGCCTCTTTTGGATGCGTGCGTTTGCTTGCCTGAGTTTTGATCTTTGTTCGACTGTCTGTTAGTGCTTAAATTGTGTGTTAAGTGTCTCGTCTTTTGAAGTTTTCTAACATTTCCATGCATTAAAGAAAAAAAAAAGACTCACGGTGGTGGCCCAATGGGAAACACGACTGACACTGAGTCTGTCTGGTCTACAAGACCCAGGCTCGAATCCTGCCGCTGCCTATGTGTTTTTTTTTTTTTTTGCAATTGTAAATGCTATGCGCACGGAAGCGGACGGACATTGTGTGGTCCTTAAGGTGCTCCGCACCTAAAAGTAACTCTAAATATATTAGCGCATCTTTCGGAATGAAGAAACCCCTCTTTCGTCAGCGAACTTGAGGCTCATCCCGATGGGCCCGTTCTACATGTGCCGAATTCTCGTGCGATTTCGCGGCTGCGCCGCCAAAACGACATATTTTCGTCGGTATCTACGAAAACAGGTTGTTCTCTTGCACGAGTGGCGGCATAGCTGAGAATTCGCAGGTAAATTCGCACCATGTAGAACGGGCTTTACTCCGGCTTTAGAGCTGCGTGACGTGACGTTTCTCGCACGCCTTTCACACCCTTGCGAACCGTGCTTAGCGTTATCGTCGTTTCAGCGGTCACGTTTGCTAGCTTTAGTAGTCGCACTGGCACCCTGTCGTTCTCAGCCAGTGCTGGAATATCGTCGCCGCCCTTCCGTTTCCATCCTCATTTGCCATCTACGCGGCCCTCCATTCGTTGCACATTCGTTTCGAACAGAGGAAAGCGAAATTAGCTGACTTCGACGAACAATCGAGAAGGCTCAGTAAAAATCTGGGTGCCAAACAGTGTACCTTTATTTTTAAACTCACGGTACCCATTTTCCGAGCTTGTATGTTTGATTTATTAGACAGTGTTTGAGTTTGTTATTTTCATTACTTGAGTAATTAGCCCTAAGCCCCCAAATCAAACATCTGGTGCACATTGGTTTTTGTTCATTATCTTAGTGATAATTTTCGGTTTTTCTGTGAGGCAACATTAAGAAGTGGGCAGCGACCTTTCACGAAATTTAAACAAGCGAACTAGCCCAGTCATAAATTTCAAGTGCGTATTTTCTCGTTGTATGCCACGTGTTCTACTGAAGTGCTAATGGTATCGAACGGAGGGTTCGTAGTAAGCCCATCAGGACTGCTGCTCACCATGGAAGTGTTCTGCCTTTGGAAAATGGGTTCGGCCTTAAATGGTAAACTGAGTAGGTGTTAGGAAATTGCAGGGCCCTCAACCACTTTCAGTTGGAGCGCTCCACGTTGCTGAAATGACGCATTCGGCCCGAAGTTATTAAATCCGATGTTCAAAAATAAGGAAGGCTTAGGAGCCCCATGTGGTGAAAATGGCTCGGGGGTCTTGAGCCTGCTTACTTGCTGTAAAGGCGAAAACCAAAAATACTACCCTAGCGGTTATTTTTACACACACATCCTCCCGTCAACGTAGCAGCAGCGCTACTTTACCGTCTTCTTTATCCACCATTGTAATCCACATTAATCCATCCCAACCCACCTTAAGTTGTCTTAATACAAGTTAATCTATTCTAACCCAATTTGACCCAACCGTAATTCATTTTAATCCAGCTTAGTTCGCCTCAATTACCCGAAATCTATCTTGCTCAGTCTTAATACAACTTACTCATATCCCTTAGTATCACTTTCTACCAGTCAATGATTTCACTATGAATCTATTGATATATTGTTACATAACTAATCAAAATAAATTCATTCTGTCAATTACATTCTATCACTGATTGCTATAACCATTATTCAACCTACATTTATCTTAATCCGCTTTAGTTATCCCATCTTTTCTATGTTTATTAATTTTGATACATATCCATCCACTTTCCAATAATTATTATAAATCACTAATTAATCCCTAATTATCTTTTGCAATTATAAATCATTATTTTGGGGGTCCTTTGGCTCGCTTTGGCCCTTCAATGGGTGGTTGTACCGGTTCACTAACGCCTGTTTCATTCAAGGTGACCTTTCTTTGCGACCTAATACGCTTTTGCTTTTAAAACCCAGCGTTTTAAAGACCCCAAATTTCCACTGACGTGAGGTGGAACACGGCCTTTGAATGAACAGGTGCCTAGACGAGAAAAAAAAAAGATAAACTATTCCCCTGTCGAAACGACAACGACAGGGGAAGTCGAAGATTTCGGACATAAGGTCCAACACTGCGATTGCGTTCTTGATAGTGCGTTAGGGATACGATCATTGAATAACTTTTCCTAGCGTTCAACCATCGTCGTCGTTAAACGGAGGGTGGCATTTTCTGTCTAATGTGTCACGTCCATGCAGCCCCTAGAAATCCAAACTCCCTCGACCGTGTCGGAAGGGGGATATCTGACAGACGTCGTCTTCATAACGCGAGAGACCCAGCTCTCTCGCGTTACGGTACGCGTGGCTTGCGCTGCACAATGCTCTCATTGGAATTTCAGCAATACTGAACAACCACCCCCAATGTGGGAATAAAAGTTTATTACGAACAGCAAAATATCAAAAAGGTTTACCAATATGACTACGGATATGTTTATTAAGACATTGGTATTACCCCAGTAGTGCAGTAAAAAGTGACAGTTTAATGCAATATTTTTTCCACTTTCAATGCATAGTACATTTGTTTCTTTCTTTGGGACAACAACACAGTTGAAGCATGCTGCACTTTTAACTTACTAACTACGTAACACTTTTGAAAACATAACACTTGTTGAATGATTGCACAACATTTTGTCAATGAAGTTTTCTAGCGCCTCTGGCTGTCGGCGTTCCCTGTCGTCGTCGTCGTTCGATGTAGCCATGGTACAAAAAACTCCCACCTACCCTCGCGGGAACCCCTGTGTAGATGCGACGCATAGGGGGTTCACGTTGCAGTGTTGGACAGCGGAGGAACGGCGCTGGAACGGTGGAGCGGAGCGGTGCAGGCACCGCGTTTTATAGCGCGCATAACGGTCAAGGGATGCGCCGGCTCCAGTGCGCCTGCCGCGGCTATGACGCAACACAATCCAACTCAATCCACTTTAATCCAATACAATCCAAATCCAATCCAATCCAAGCCAAGCCAAGCCAAGCCAATCCATTCGAATCCAATCCAATGCCCCTCGCGAGAGATAGTTCACTATCGGAGAGGAGAGGGGGTGAGCGGCGGAGAGCGCTGCTCACGCGGCGAGGAGAATGGGGGAGGGGCGGACGCCGACAACAACGCCGACGCCGGATGCAAGAACAAGGCGAGTGAATGAAATGCAGTCGCATCTAAAAACACCGGGACACTCGTTTGCGCTAGAACGTAACGTGTACTTCAAACAGACGAGACTTTTACAGAAAAGGTATATACCTCTACCAGCCAACGGCTTCATCTCCGGGGGCTAAAACGCAAAGGTGCCAAGAATACACTTATACACTGCATGCTCCACCCCTCTTCAGGTGTCACGTTAGGGGAGGGGTCCGGGGACATTTTTTTTTTGGGGAAAGTGTGAGCCAGTGCGCCTTTGTTACAGGCTCACGCACTGAGAAAAAAAAATTCACAGCATATCCACGGGGTGAATTATGATGAGTGGGCGAAGCTCCTGAGGGGAAATCATCGGTAAAACCGTGACTCTTCAGTGAAAGTTCGCCCACTACATCTGTGTCCCAACGTAACGTCTAGAAAGTCTCGCTTAAACCGCGCGTCGGCACCCTGGGGCTGAGCTCGCCTGATGCGTTTTGCAGACGCCTCACGAGCTCTCACTGCATCGGGGTCTGCCTGCCGATACGCGCGCTTTCTCGCCGCTTCCCGTTCTCTGACGTTTTGGAGATCCTCTTCGCGCCGCAGCCGTGCCGCTTCGCGTATGGCAGGGTCCTCGCGCCGTTGCCGTGACGCTTGGGCCTCTCGTTCTCGAACGCTGGGATCTTGGCGGCGTCGTCGCGCAGCCAGACGACACGCTTCGGCCTCCCGCTCTCGTACGGCAGGATCTTGGCGGCGGCGTCGCGCAGCTTCACGGAGCGCTTCTGCCTCGCGGGCTCGCACATCTGCAGCCTTATCCATCGGGCGACTCCGAGCGCGCGCCAACAGCGAACGGATTTTATTACAACGCTCCTCGCCATCTAGTAAACAATCCAAGAACTAAACTAGAGGTAGCCACGCCATCTAGTAAACAATCCAAACGCATCTTTTCATCATATACAAGTACCGCCATCTAGTAAACAATCCAAGAACTAAACTAGAGGTGGCTACATACATACGTCGAGGATGGACAGACCCACGCCCTAAGGAGCTTCGCCCCTAAAAAGAGCAATGAATGAATGCATATGCTTTTTACTGCGAAGCAGTACAGGCCGTTTACAGCGCGGCGACATGGACGCGGCCATGCTGTCCGGCAAGAAGTCATTCGGCATGGCCGGCCTTTTAGAACGCGTTTCTCCCCGTGGCCTTCGCTGCTGCTGGTGAACATCGGCTAGCTCCGGCGCGGCTCGACGCGGGTACTTAACAATTTATTTTGACAGTTGCTATGAATTTGGCTTGTTGTCCAAGTAGGTATGGTGTCCTAACGTTCACAGATGGCTTCGCCACAAATAATCGGTGGTTTGAGCGCTGTTTTGATTGGCGCCCGTTGCCTAGTTTTCTGTTCTCTCGTTTTGTCGAAAAAAAGCTCTTCAATGGCGTTAGTTTTTTGTACATTTAAACGTACTCTAGCTCTTAAGTAACAAAATAAAAGCCTAACGGCTCTAACAACGTGCAATGAGGTAAAATTCTGTATGTAATACTAACGCTCTAAGGCTTCTTCTGAAAGCTTTCCTTTCCGGCCTACGCTAAAATGGTTGGCCCTGGACTTACTATATTATGAATAAGAGGTGCTGTGAAACAAAATTTCATTCAATGGATCCACTGGGCTGTAAACATTCCTTCAAAGCGTTTCTTTTCCTTCATTTCCCTATTTCCTGCTTGCTTAAAATATCATTACTGAAACTTAGCCGAATTTTCTTTCTTTTAAAAATCTTTCCGTTCTAGCCTCCATCAGAAAAAAATTTCTTTGAAGAAATCTTTATCTGTTTCAAGAAGATTAAAAAATGACCTTCCACATTTTCCCCTTCGCTGTCCATGGCTTTATTCACTGCCTACCCTTATTTTTGTCTCTCTCTCTCTCTCTCTCTCTCTATATATATATATATATATATAAGACAGAAATAAGGGTTGGCAGTCAAGAAAACCTCGGAAAGCAAAGGGGAGGATATGGTAGGTCATTGAAACAGATAAAGAATTTGGAAAGAAAGAAAGTGGAGAATAAATGCCCGCCAGGTGGGATCCGAACCCACGACCTCCAGAATAGCTGTCTGGTGCAATATATATATATATATATATATATATATATATATATATATATATATATATATATATATATATATATATATATATATATAAAGTGAGGGCGTTGCAGTAGCTAAAGGAAGACCAGCTCGATTGCGGCAGCCGTCGAGGCAGAGAGGGAAATAGAGCTGATTTGCTGATTTAGTACTATACACGACCAAGTTTTGAAGACGATGTGGCGCAATGCGTTCGGGTGCTGCTGTGTTGTTCGCGCCTAGAAGACTACGGTCGTCACGATTGCGAAAAGCACCATACATAGATTTGCTCGCAGCCGGAGCAGAAAGCCTCGTGTTTGTATGGCTCGCTTCACGTGTTTACGGCGTACGGAAAAAAGGGACGCTATTTGTGGTTGGGATGTGCCGGCCGTGAAGTTGTCAGTTTGAAAAAAACGCGATGCCCGGAGCTCTTGAGTTCTGAGCGTCATTTGGGAGTGCGAGAACGCGCTCTAAAATTGTGAAGTTTAAACTGTAGGTGTTTAACGCGCCAAATCTATATCCAAGCTGTGAGGCGCTGCGTAGTGAAGGTCTCCAGATTAATTCTGAGCATGCGAGGATAAATAACAGTACTCCGCTGTACTTCCGATAAACAGTTTCACTCTTTCCTTTGCGTCCGGAAGCTCTGCGAAAGCTATACCAGAGGCTGTAGTTATCGCCAGCACAGAGCTTCACTACATAATTTGCTCTTCGCACCAAATACGCCTCCATTTCGGATTTCCTTTTGTGGTTTTCATTTTAAAGTGGCTATCGAATGCGTTCATTGCTGCAACTGATGAAAAGTCGGCCAAAAGCCGGCACAGCGCTGTAATGAGATAATTTCAGCGGTCAAAGAACGTCAAGACCGCGAAAGAGAGAGAAATCTTTCGAGGAAGTGTTTAGGGATCTGATGGGCCCAGATCAGTAATGTTTGGCTCAGGTACTCTGCGACCCCCTTATCTAAGTTCTAGTGGTGGTGATTGACTACGTTCTGCAAGCATTTAAGATTCCGAAAAAAAAAAGTCGAAGCAAGTGTTGAAGGGGTCTTTTAAGGGACACCGAAATGCCGACACACGGGCGCTTTCGCTTTTCGCCTGCATCTGAAAAGCGGCCACCACAGCCGAGATCCAACCCGCGTTCTTTTGCTCAGCAGCGTGACGCCTTGCCCACCCGCCTGCAGACAATTGATCAGAAATGATCTGCACCACCGCACAGCCCGCCTTATCAAAGACGCGCTCGACTACAAACCGTACAAGTTCCACATTATTTGGACTCCTGGGCACGGGGGTTTGCCAGGAAATGAGCGGGCACATACGCTCGCCCGAGCAACTATTTACCGGGCACCTGACCAGCTCTCATCAACCTCAAGCGGTACACAGCCGTCCTTAAGTGATGCACAGCCGTCTTTTAGCCCGCGCGAATACCTCGAGTCTTTTCGAGCGCAGCGCAAGGTACATCCCTCCCCCCCTCGTACACTCACAAGGCGGCAGTCCGTCCTCCTCCGAAAGATTCAGACAAACACATTACCCACTGAACATCTCACACATCGCTTTCGAAATTTACCCGGCACCCCTACTTGCTCGTTCTGCGGAGGTTACCCAAACATATTCCACACAATATGGGCCTGTGATCGACATCCAAAGTTGACCCCCATCCCGAATCCAACTGTAGCATCCTGGGAGGCAAGTCTGGCTGACCCCAGCGCTGCGACACAGCTCCTGCTGACGTCCAGAGCGGAGGAAGTCATGGCCACGGCTTCCCAAGACGGCGCCCTGGACTAAGGGTGCTCAGGAAAATAAAGTTTACTTCCTTCCTTCCTTGCCCACGGAGTCACCACGGCGGGTCGCGTGCTAAAATTGACGCAATGAGCGGACGCGTAGAGAAAACACGTGCACGTAAGGGTTTTTTTGCAGAGCCTCCAAGGCTCTGCAAAAAGTTCGAGAAGCATTTCGAGAAATTCGAGAAATTCGAGAAATTCGAAAAAAATTCGAGAAATTTGAGGAGCACAGAGTAAAATATCTTTTGAGATGAGGTTGAGAGCAACAGATCAACGAAGGTGGGCAGCTAAGGTTTTTAGGTACTATGCTTCAAAAGCGTGGACACGCAGTTGTTAAGGAAGACTACAAGGCTAACGATGAAATACGGAAAGAACAGTGGAGCATCCAAAACAGCCAAGGTAACCAAAAAAGAGGCAAGGTAGATTGAAACGAATAAATGGAGAGAAAAAATAGAAGATAAAACGTCGTTAGAGATTTACCGGGATGAGAAATTGAACATGAGAAAGGAACATTTCTACGATAATTCCCAGGGCACTGCTTTGCTTTTTGAGGCTAGAGCAGGTTGCTTGGGAACTAAGAGCTTTGTGGGGAAGTATTCACAAAATGATGGGGTATGCGTAGTCTGCGAAAAAAAAAAACAGAAACTATGCGGCACATAGTATTAGAATGTGAGGGTGTCCATCCAAATCTACATGAGGGAAATATTCGGCTTCCAGAAGCCCTAGGATTTAAGGTTAACATAGAAGAATTTAACTTGAAGGCTGTCGAGGCGACGAAAAGAATATGAGATTGCTGGTGGACGAAAAACAGAGAGGGGAATATTGCCTAGGACAGTTACTACCTGTAACAGAAAAAAAGTATTTTGTGCCTGATAAGCTTTTTGTGCCCGCCCTAAGCAGCGCTAGTATTAAACCAAGAGTATAAAACACGGGTACATTAGTCCTTTTTGGTAAGATGACATGTCATCACCCCGCTACAAAGGGGGAACCAATAGAAATCATTAATCATCATCATCATCGTTTCCGTTCTTAAGTTGTACCAGAGTATAGGGTTGCGGGCACTTTTTTTCCGAGTCTGCACAAACGCTATGAGGTAAAGCCAACTTTTCCGGCAATTCACAGCAGACAGAGAGCGAATACGTCTAATTTTATCAAAAGACCCCTCAAACAATTGTATGGCAATCGGCCGCAAAGGAAACAACTGCAGTATCACAAATTGTATTCAATTTTCGCCATTATGAAGTTTGCAGGGAAGTTGCAAAGGTTGTGTAATTTCCCTCGGCTGTGAATACACGGGCTTCTACAGTAGGGAAGCCGATAGCTCCACGTTTGTCAGCTAAGATAAAGCTCCGGCTCTTGCAAGTTCCGCAAAGTAATCACAAAGCCATAGTCACCGCCATTGGAATACGTTGAGAAAAATAAATACGTCTACGCTTTGTAATACTGTGCGGAATGTGTATTTTATCCAGCTTCGCTAGTCGTCCGACTCCACGGGGTGGGATAGCTCCTATTCTTTTCGCTCTGATGTTTGCGGCCGTGATATGAATAGGAATGCCTGTGAAAGGGAGGATTTATGCCCTTAATATACAGACGCGACAACAAAAAGGGTGCGGGAAAGGTAGAGATTTTAATGCGCAAGCTGTTTTTGCCGAGCCCCGGGACGCGAAAGGGGCGGACTTGCATAGAGATGCATATTTGACAATGTTAACCATTTAATGGTTTTGAGAGTTTAATATGTAAATTATTCGTCAAAAAAATTCTTCAAAAATTCAGAGAAGTACCTAGTAATCCGTAGCACTCTTATGCTGCTTGGCTTAAGTGTGAGTTTTTGCAGTCAAATTTTTTGGGTTTTCTAAATCCTGCCCGACCAGTTATCGCCTGTTACGCGATTATTATGATCCGAAGTGGAACATTCGCGAAATCTGCATTATTGTGGAAGTTCGGGCGTTATACGGATGGCCATTTTGTGTAATTGCTTAATAGTTTTCTTATTTTCTAGTTCTTAAAAATTTTGTTCCATAATTATCCCCAACTACGCTGTTATAGCGACTACATGTGGAACTTTCGGGAAATCTGCATTATTGTGGGAATGCAAGGTTTTGAACAATTAGCTATTATCCGCACTTTTTTATATTCATTAATAGTTTTTAATGTTTGAAAATTTCTTTGCACTATTTATCTATATTACGCTAATGTAAAGATTACAGATGGAACTTCCGTGAAATCTGCATTATTGTTGAAATGCAGGTTGTTTTACGGTTTGCCATTTGTTATTCAATTTTTTTTCCAAAATTTTCTTGTACCACTTATTTACATTTACGCTGTTATAACGACTACAGCTGAAACTTTCTCGAATCTGCATTATTGCAAAAATGCAGGGCGTTACGCGGTTCGCCATTTTCCGGAATTATTTTATATATTTTTATTTTTTTAGTTTTCCAAAATTTCGTTCGACCAATCGTCTCCATTTAAGCTAACATAACAATGACAGGTACGACTTCAACCATATCTGCGTTATTTTGGAAATGCCATGCATTGTACGTTTTGACGTTTTCCGCAATTTCTTAATCTTCTTAATTTTAGTTCTTTCAAATTTTCGTTTGACCAATTATCTCCATTTACGTTATGTTAACGATTACAATTGGAACTGTCCCGAATATAACATTATTGTGGAAAAGCAGAGCGTTACACGGTTCGCCCGTTTTCGTAATTATCTTATATTCTTATTTTTATAGTTTTTCAAAATTTTGTTCGACCAATTCTCTCCCTTTGCGCTACAGCAACTATCACAGGTGGAAATTTCGCTTTGTCTGTAATACGTTATACGTTTTGACACCACCCTTAGTTTTTTATATTTTTCTTATTTATTTTTTCAAAATTTCGTTCGACCAATTATCTCCAATTACGTTATCATGACGATTACATTGGGAACTCTTCCGAAACCTGCATTTTTGGGTAAATGCCATGCGTTATTCGTTTTGAGATATTCCGTAATTGTTTTATATATATTTTTACTTTTTAGTTTTTCAAGATTCGGTTCGACCAATTATCTCTATTTACGCAATTATAACGATAACATTTGAAACTTTCCAGAAATCTGCCTTATCGTGGCAATTCAAGCGTTACACGGCATTGGCGGTGGATAACTGAACAAGGTAGGCTAGACATTACTAAACCAACCATACCAGTAAAGAAACTCAGCGCAAGGAGGAGTGTTTTAGGCAAGTGCGTTCAAGAGTATGAGTGAGGCAAGTTCAAGAGTATGACATAATTAAGAAGATCACAAAACGTAAAAATACATAAAAGCATTAACAAAAATTAACGTTAGCGTAATGCCTTGTACGTGCTTAAAAATCACAAATAAAAAAGCAGGCGTTTTTTTATAACAACGTACATATTGGCAATTTGTACAATAAAAAAAAATATGCAGACAGGCAAACAAAACAAAAATGTCCAATAAGTCACACAATTGAGCTTAGCACCAAATTAAACATGACAAAAAATAGTCATATCCGCATTTTCACGCCTATATCTGGCTATAGATGGTAATCACATAAAAGTTTAGCTAGGCATAACTTTTTCCTGATAGCACTAATAGTCTCTATGACAGCGCCCGCCGCATGCGTCCGCATCGCGAGGATAAAAAATAGGGTATTGGCGGCTGTCGTCTGCGCCAGTACCACCCGATTCTCGGCCGCAGCGTTAACAGATACTACGAATACTCGTAGTGGCGTTTTGTGCTAATATGTGTGTATATATATATATATATATTATATATATATATTATATATATATATATATATATATATATATATATATATATATATATATATATATATATATATATATATATATATATATATATATATAGTAAGGAAATGAGGGGTTCGTTGAGGAAATACAGAAAGAGAGGTCAGCAGTCTACGACGCCAAAGGAGGCATAGGGGTGTGGTTAGGCTCTTTTCTTTTTTACTACGGTTAATGAAGTGAACATTTTTTTTAAATATACAGAAGAAAGAAAGAAAAACACGCGCCCAGAGTGGGGACCGAACCCACGCTTAGGCGTGGGTTCGGTCCCCACTCTGGGCGCGTGTTTTTCTTTCTTTCTTCTGTATATTAAAAAAAACATGTTCACTTCATTAACCGTAGTAAAAAAGAAAAGAGCCTAACCACACCCCTATGCCTCCTTTGGCGTCGTAGACTGCTGACCTCTCTTTCTGTATATATATATATATATACGATGAGTTTTGCAACGGGCCAGAAGAAGAAAGAAGAAAAGAAGAAGAATAAACAAGTTAACCGCACAGTTGTTCTTATCTTTTTCCTGACCATATATATATATATAAAGGGTTGGCAGTCAACAAAAACCTCGGAAAGCAAAGGGGGGAATGCGGTAGGTCATAGAAAGAGATAAAGAACATTTTGAAGAAGAAAGTGGTAAACAAATACCCGCCGGGTGGCATCGGAACTCACGACCTCCAGAATACCGGTCTGGTGAGATAACCACTACGCTACCGGCGGGGCTGTTTCCCCACCACTTTCTGGGGTATTTATGTTAAGGTATTTTTGTTTCCTGCACTGGGGGGTGGTAGCCAGCGCCACTCAGACTGCTCGGGGAGAAGGGGACCTTCTTTTTAACCCTCGGGCCGTGACTCGAGTGTCTACGACATGTCGAGAGTGGTCGACCAGCGTTGAACCTTCTTAAGCTACCGTTGGCAACAAGACAGCCAGAAAAGAGGCCATCGCTATGCATGTAGCGAATCATAAATGGGAAATTAGGGGCTCCGTGAATTAAAACAGAATAAGGGTTGGCAGTCAAGAAAACCTCGGAAAACAAAGGGGGAATGTGTTAGGTCATAGAAACAGATGAAGAATTTTTTGAGTCAGAAAGTGGTGAAAAAATTCCCGCCGGGTGGAATCCGAACCCACGACCTCCAGAATACCGGTCTGGTGCGATAACCACTACGCTACCGGCGGGGCTGTTTCCCCACTACTTTCTTGGGTATTTATGTTAAGGTATTTTTGTTTCCTGAACTGGGGGGTGGAAGCCAGCGCCACTCGGACTACTCGGGGTGAAGGGGACCTTCTTTTTAACACCCGGGTCGTGACACGAGCGTCTACGACATGTCAAGAGTGGTCGACCAGCTTTGAACCCTTTTAAGCTACCTTTGGCACCAAGACTGCCGGAACAGAGGCCCTCGCTATGCATGTAGCGAATCAGAAAATGGGAAATGAGGGCTCGGTGAATTAAGACAGAATAAGGGTTGGCAGTCAAGAAAACCTCGGAAAGCAAAGGGGGAGTGCGGTAGGTTATAGAAACAGATGAAGAATTTTTTGTATCAGAAAGAAAGTGGTGAAAAAATGCCCACCGGGTGGTATCCGAACCCATGGTGGGATCCCATCGTTCCATTTTGTGCAGACCTTCTATGCGGCCCTATTGACACCGACACCACAATGATACCGTTACGTGAAGCGAGAAAACAATTCGGTGCTTTAAGAGCGAAGCTTGACATTGGCTATGAGGCATGCCCCACAACAATCATTAACTCCAAACATCTTGATCCAATTAAATCTGAAAAAAAAACCGGTATTACGAGAATCAAAACGCGAAGTTTTCTCCCGTGCAACCTGAGTCAGAGTCATAGTTTAAAATTCAAACTGATTGAACAGTCTCGGAATGGCGCAATGGGACAGACGCCGGCTTCATATCGCGGGGGGCCCAGGTTCAATTCCGATCGCAGAAAAGGTTTTTTGTTGGGGCGCTTGATGGGCCTTCGCTTATCATCAGCATCGTTTTGCGAAACCCATTGTGTATAGTTAGTTGGCATTCCTGCAGTTATTTTTACTCAGACTCCGACGCCTGCACTGGGGAATAGAACGCTTCCCATAAAAAAATGGCGAACCTCGCAATAAGTCGCGCAAGGCTTGAACCACAACGAAGATGGATGATTTCTTTCTATGTAAGCACTGAAGGACACACCACCACACATTGAATTAGGTTCGAAATTCTTTATTTACATGTTTCGTCGCAGTTTTTCGCTGTGGTAGTAGTACAGTGCTAAACCTAGATATGGCGAAGTTGACAAAAATTTGAAATTTTTCGTTACATCCAGGTTTTCGTTAGATGCAGGTTTTCAGTTAAGGCTTGCGTGAATGAAGGAAAAACGAAAGCAGGCTGCTAGACATCAGTGAAGGTGAACTCATCATTCAAGAATTTACGCACAGTGAAAAACTGCATGATTTGCGACTGCTGCTTTCCCACGAGCTTAATCACTACACGGCATCGAAAGGAACAAGGTCCCTTTCCAACGTATGCGCAAACGTAACTGAAGTATCCTTTTTGGCTTCGCACTTTTTGGGGCGTTAACACGTTTCAAGGACCAAGCGTCTGCTGAAAGGGCGCCTTTTTGCGAAATTGAGGCTGTTTTACGCACTCAAAATTGTTGAGGGGTTTCTAGCTGGGATACTTTACCGGGCGGCGACGTTCTTCTTTCTCGCTGGCGGAGACGGCCTTTAAAATTTCGGGTTTGTCATGGCACGAAAAAAATTTGCGTTTTCTGGTACCAGAAACGACACTACAGGTAGCAGCGGTGACGCGTAACTACACGCCCACAAGCAGGCCTAGCCCTTATAAACGACACCGCTCTCACTCGTGGAAACGCACATTAGTTTTTGGTGCGGGCGAAATTCACTAAATTACAGCATTTTTCTAGCCTATTTTTCAGAAAAATGGCAAAAAAATTGAGCCCATCTCCCCACGAGGGGGGACTCGAGTAAATGCGTCGCGTAGGGGGTGGGTGTATTGCCTTAACGTTAGTGTTTGGGGGGTGGTGGTGGGGTGGTAGTGAATGTGTTAACTATTTTTGTTTATTACTATTAATTATTATTGCGTTAGCGTTTAGTATTGCGTTAACGTTTCGTGTTTGGGGAGTTGGTGGTAGTGAATGCGTTGTATCAGCAGCTTCTTGACGTAGTTTGAATGAGTCAAGGATATAAGGCGCGTTCGTAGCCTTTGATCCTGCGTCGGTTTTGTGGCGCAGTGGGAAGAGCACCATGTACCTCACGTTCCGCCCACAGGGTCGTGGGATCGAAACCAGGCGCCGATAACTATTATTTTTTTTATAGTGTAGGGGGAGCGGTGCGGACGGACAACAACGCTGCACCTGTTGTTGAGAGCAAGGAGGGTACGGGGGAGAGACGCGCACCTGCGCCTCGCAGCGACGCGCATGCGCAGTGAGCGTGTGGACGCCGCCGCCGACGGTTGAGGGACATCGTGCGACCAAGAAACGCTCCGCGTTTAAAAACAATGACTCACCGACGTAGCGAATTCTCTAAATCAAGGTTAACCATCGCAACACCTTCGTTACATACAGGTCGCAAACACATGGCCTCCAATAGGGCTGGCAGTGGGGAATTGAAAAACTTCGTTAAATCCAGGAATTCGTTACATAGAGGATGGTTCCATCCAGGTTTCGCAGCAGTCATTGTCATATCCATCTGTATCGTTGTCACCCTCATGCATGACTGGCGGGCCCGGCTCGTTTTGTCCGCAGGCGGCAACCGACTTCGCGAACTGGGCATCTGTAGAGCGAGCTATGTTGTTGCTACACCTTGAGGCGCGGGCGCTAGTGAAATGTATTTTTGGCATTTTTGCGAGCTCCACACGCAAGACTGGACGACGCCGTGCGTTCCTCGTGAGGTTCGGGCTCACGTGCGCGGCACATGGTGGGAGTAACTACGACGCAGTTTTCTGATGACGCCGCACACCGCACAGATTACGGCCAGCAACAATACCTTAAGCGTTAAAAGCACATGCTGAAAAAAGAGCAACACGTAACCTACCGAAGGGGCAATGCAGCTGTTAAGCGGAGCAGCTCAAAAAATATTTCCCTATGGAGCCAGTCTTTCAGCTCTAACAGTAGACTCCAGGTAGTGGAGTCTGCTACTTTGCTAGGCCGAATATTGTCCCCTCTATACATAAAAATGAATTTCCCCTCCGTTTTTGTAGAGTGCGCTTTAGGTTACATCATGCAAAACATGAAGACCCACGAAGTGGAAAGTGCGAGCGCAACTATAAATTTCTTTATTACAAGTGCAATATTTGTTTGGAGACCTAACACGTCGGAAGTGTTACAAAATGCAAATAGAAGGGGGGGGGGGCACGTGTGGGAAAACGTTTTACTATAAATCACAGGTGAGGGGTGGCAAAACAGCATAAGCTGGTAAAAGGCACTTTTCCTTTGTTTAATTTTTGAGTAGCAGTGTATTCTCTGCACGACGCTTTGATTTATTATGGGATTCAACACACCGAAACTACCGATGTTATGAGGCGCGCCGTAGTGAAGGGCTCCGGAATAATTTTGAACATCTGTGTATATTTAATGTGCGACTAAATGTCGAAAGAACAAGCCTTTTTGCTTTTCCCATTTTCCAAAAAAGCGGCCGTCGCGGCCGGTATTCGGGCCCGCGTACTTGCAGCCTTTTCTTTCCTCTTGTCGACTCTCTGTAACCTGCGTTTTATTAAGTTTCTTTCAGGCGTAGCCAACATGACTGAGCATGAACTCATGCATACGCTCTGCTGGCTTGATATGTGAAACACTTCCGAAATTTCACGTCTGGTTGATCAGTTGTTTTGCTGAAACAGAAGTTTTTTGCCCGCCGCGGCCTAAGTGGCTAAGTCATTGTGCTGCTGAGCACGAGGTCGTGGGTTCGAATCCCGGCCGTGGCGGCCGCTTTTCTGATGGGGGCGAAAAGAAAAATACACACTTGTGTACGAGATTTCGACGCACGTTAAAGGAGTACTGGCACCAAATTTTGACGCCTAAAAAATGATATAATTGGCTTCAGTAGTTTGTACAGATGCCTTACAGAAATTTTTGTAGCGATCCGAGGCCGAAATCACATCTAAAATCGATTTTGATTGTCCCGGCCATGAGCGTCCACAAATCGGCAGCACTAGCGAAATCGCTTTCGGCTTGACGAAACATTGGCCGGCGTGTCTGGCCGGTTCAGGTTGATGTCATATAGTCGTTTTCGGGACCGGAAACGATATTGATTGATTGTGGGGTTTAACGCGCCGACGCAACGCAGGCGATGAGGCGCGCCGTAGTGGAGGGCTCCGGATTAATTTTGACCACCTGGGGATCTTTATCGTGCGGCCGGAAACGATATCCTGCGCTACTGCTGTCAGTGGTATTCGTTTGGGCAGGAGACGGGGGTGTACCTGTGTGAGCAATGCTTGTAAACTTTGCGCACTTTGCGTGTTCGACGTCTTTGCTCTTCAGTTCGTGGCCGGCGCATGGTGTTCCCTTGCACTGGTGCCGAAAGCTGCGCGGTGCCGGCACCGCGCGGTGCGCGATGTCGACGAGCAACGCGGCGACGCGGCGGTGCGTGTCGCCCAGCTCGCCCAAGTTGTGCTATGGCAAGCTCGCGGAATGCGAAGTACTGCTCGTGGAAGCCTGTCCGAGCAAATCGACGACGACGCCAATATGCATTATTTTCCACGCGACGAGATGCAGCGCTAAACGTGAACTGAGTTCGTGGTCGGCGGCGGCCGCAAGAACTGTCGCACAAGTCAGCGGGCTCGGCGTTGCTCGGGTCAGCTTGGGTGTTAGGAACCTAAGGCTTAGTATTGTGGCGAATATTTGATCGCCGGTATCTGTACAACTGCGAATGACCATCCCTTACACAACTTTTCACCACACTATCATCCCCTTTTTCGCATATGGAACTTTATTTTGGCGATAATTGCCGTTTCAGCGATCGGTGACCAAGACATCTGCCGCGGCTTGTTTTGATTCTAGCGCGCAGGTGGCGCCATCTTTCGGCCGCTCGCCGCACCGCGGTGCCGGCAGTGCTGGGTCGGAGCGCCGAACCTCCGCTACCGGTCAGCGTAGGCTTACCATCGCGACAAATATCTGAACGCTGCTTTTAAATTCAGCACTGATAACAACCCCTAGCACAATTTTTCTCCACACTAACATCTACTTTCTCGCAAGTTGAACTTCTTTTACGCGATCAGATTGATTAGAAGAGTGGCGACAAGCTTTTGCTTTCACGGTCTGCGCCGGTTTGAGCCGCAGTGATATTAAAAAACGGACGACGGCGAAGACATCGCCGGCCTAATCGCCTGGCCAAATAAAGTTGCTCTGTCTGTCAAGTGGCAGCGACTCATCCGACTCTAACGATTCAGACGACATGTCGACTGCGCGGGCGAATGCGGACCATGTGCAATCGTAGCAGACGATGCGGCGAACGTCCCTGACGTCACGGGTGAGACCGTGACGTAAGACTGGCCCGCTTGCAGGCTGGCCTTCGAACGGCCATTTTCCCGCTCGGCGACCGAATTTGAAACTGGTTGCAATAAACGTGCTATAATTAATTCTATGTTAGCGGCTGACGGCTTTCCGTTCGATTTTTGTAATCACTGGGCCAATAGGTATTCTGTACAGCATAAAAACTGAAAGCGAGAAATTTAGTGTCAGTACTCCTTTAAAGATCTCGAGTTGGTCAAAATTAATCCGGAGCCCTCCACTAAGGCGCGCCTCATCACCTGCGTTGCGTCGGCGCGTTAAACCGTGCAATCAAACACTGAAGTATTTTCAACCACCGGGCTGCGCTCACAATATTGCAGTGCAGCGACACATTGCCTGAGGGAGCCGTTTGCTGGCATGTATAGCGATGTTCTTGAAGCTTCTTACTGAGGCATCTTGCAACCGTTGATAAAACTATTGATGTACCAGGGTTTTTATGGGAAAGGTAGCTACGTCGTGTCCAATGACCTGTTTGCTCATTTCTTCATCCCATTTGGCCAACCGAGCAGACCGCGCCGTGCTTTAGCGATCGAGCTCGCTATCATGTCGATATTTTTTTCTTCGTTGTTTGATGATTGTGCTATCGTATTCTGTCAACTGAGGAAAGAGTGGCGTGTGTTAGGCTGGCCAGCATATGTCACTTCTGCTTTTCTTCTTTATTTTCTTGCTGATTTTTCCATCAAGATCTGCATAGCGAGCAAACTGCGTCGTGCGTACGCAAACGTTTCCCGTTTTCTTTTTTCAAATTTGACCCATGCAGCACACATGACAGATGTCTTAAAACTTCAGTCAAGTCAACGAAAAGCGCGCAAATACAGGATTCGCAACCGCAATTCTCAGAAAAGCACCAAGTCACACGGCATAATTTTATTTCGCGATCATTTTAAAACTGCGCACTTTTCGGTGCAGTGAGCCCCTACAAACATAACATAATACAGTATTTACATTTAATTATTTACATCTACATTACAAACAAAAAGAACCAAGAGTATTTAAAGAAATGTGGTGCCTGCTAGGCTCCCCCTCCAGTTTTACAAAGCAACACCATTTGCAGCGGCTTAACTTCAAGTAGC
>NW_027526445.1:115434461-115464843 GCF_048455015.1 Haemaphysalis longicornis
AATATACGTCGAGGGCATCGCTGCGGCGAAGAGAGGGAAAATCAAAATGCGGAAGTCCCTGGTCAAGGCGCCGCGCAGGGATTGAGAAAGTGGGAAATGCTTGTCTTTTATCGTTCCTACGTTTTAAAGGGACACTGAAGTGAATTTGTCAAGCTCCCGTTTTTGCTTGCACTGCGTAGACTGGCTCAAATTAACTCACTTTTCATCGTTCATCCGGTTGACAAATCGGTAATTATTTTACAAAGCGCGAAAGAAGAAAAACTACCATGCGCGGTTTGCGACGGCCGCACCAACTAAGCTGTGACGTTGAGAGGAGGGGCCACCGTGATTGGACGATGCCCAAGGTGAGCAACTAAACAAGTTTCGGTTTCGGTTCTGTAAAACACAACCGGTGGCGTTGTTGGATGGGCATTTTCAATAACTCAGTAATCATCGTACCGCACTTCTGCCATGTTGTCAGCTGTAAAAATGCATAAAGATAAGCCTCCCAGGACGGCTTGGAATCGTAGCATTCACTAGCCGAGGCCTACGCAGTGCATGGACGCCCTCCGCGTACCCGCAGACGCCCAAATGTCATGCGCTTTTCCCCCATATTTGGAGCTTGCCTCACTCATGCCTGTACCGTAAAAAGCGTGTTCGCTCCAGGCCAAGGGTCTGTTCATTCTGGCCTGTGCCCACTGCCCGCAAGCAGTCGGTGCTTATGGCAACAGCACGCCAACGAGAACTCGCTAGCGCGCCAGTGCCAGCCTGCGCGCGTTCTGTGAACTAGTTCGTTGAGCCATGAACGTTGCGGCCGAAAAAAAGGTGAACGCAATGTAGAAAACATCGGCAGAAAACGAAAAAGTTAACTTACAAAAAAAAAAAGCACGTACCTGCGGGGATTCGAACTCGTGACTTGCAAAATGCTTGCATACCTAGCGCCACAGACAACTAGGCCACGGAAGTGGGCTCTGCTGCCTAACACCATGGGTAGAGAAACGCACGGCAGCATCAAAATATGGCACTGGAACGCCAACGGCCTCCAGTGCCGAAGAGCAGCCCTACAACAATACATCCAAAGCCTCGACTCCCCTCCGGACATCGTGATGGTGCAGGAGACGCACAGCGAACGAACGCCGACCATCCCCGGCTATCGGACGCAAGCAACCCCTCCGAGCGCACGCACCAGCTCCACCGGTACGGCACAAGGAGTATGCACCTTCATCCGCAAGGGAGTCGTACACATACCACACGACAACCTCCTGGGAAACAACACGGCCCTCGAACTGTGCGTTACCGAGGTGGTTGTCGGGAAGAAGAAGAAGGAGACACTGTTCGTCGTCAACGCCTACAGTAATCCAAAGCACAGAAGCCAACGTTTCGGAACGCTATTTCAAAGAACACTCAGGAAAGTCGTGAACGCGCCCACCGTCATCGCGGGTGACTTCAACGCACACCACAGAGAAACGGGATACAACAACACTACAGCCAAGGGCAGGAACTTGCTCGAAGAAGCAACTGCAGCACAGTTCGATCTACTCACGGACCCCGCACAGCCGTCGCGCATCGGCACGTCCGCCTCGCGCGACTCCAACCCAGACCTCGCCTTCGCTTACCTACCCGACGGCAGACCCGCCAAGTGGAGAAACACCGGGGTGAATCTGGGCAGCGACCACTTCATTATAGAGGTGGAGATTCCGGTACGGGCCACAGATTCTACAACCACGCATGAAACGAAACACAAAATTACGGATTGGAACGCCTTCAGGCAACAAACGATCGCACCCAAAGTGGAAGACATCGAACAGTGGACCGGCGGCTTACTTAAGGCGGCCGAGGCGGCCACCACGACGGTGACCGCCGACAACACCATCCGCAGCGTCGACTCGAAACTCGCTCACCTGATCGCGGCCCGCCAATCCCTGCAGAAGCGGTGGAGAAAGCGCCGACACCTCCGATCGTTGAGGAAGAAAATCGCGCAGATCGGTAGAGAGATTGAATCGCACAGTCGACAACTAAACACACAGCAGTGGCACGCCCTGTGCAACGAGATGGACGGGAAGCTGCACACTAGCAAGGCCTGGAAGTGGCTCCGACACCTGAAAGACGAGTCGAAAAGTAAGGGCTACCAACAACACAGACTCAACCAAATCCTGCACAAGGCGACCAAAACGCTCGGCGAACGAGAACTGGCGAAAAGACTCAACGAACAGTACCTACCGGACACACCGACCGTCACCCACCCGGACTACCGCGGACCGCAGAACCCTGAGTTGGACGCAGAAATACAACAGTGGGAAGTCCGAAGCGCAGTGCAAGCCCTGAACTGCAAATCGGCAGCGGGACCGGATCGCATACACAACAAGGTGCTGAGAAACCTAAACGACACGGCCATCAAGGCGCTAACCGAATACTACAACGCGTGCTGGCGCACCGGAACACTACCCAAGCAATGGAAAGCCGCAAAGACGGTCTTGATTCCAAAGCCGAACAAGCCGCCGGGAATTGACAACCTCAGACCCATATCACTCACATCGTGCGTGGGCAAGGTCCTTGAGCACATCCTCAACACCAGATGGCAACATTACATGGAGGACCACGAAGTGTACCCCACGACCATGCTGGGATTCAGGCCCAAGCTCAGCACCCAAGACGCAATACTACAGATCTGGCACGACATCATCGTAGCGCCGAGCAAGGTGGATTGCAGAGCCGTCTTGGGCCTCGACCTCAAAAGCGCCTTCGACAACGTCCGCCACTCAGCCATCCTCCAGCAGGTCAGCAAGCTGGGACTGGGAGAGCGAACCTACAACTATATTCGGGCTTTCCTAACGGACAGGACCGCAAGCATACAAATTGGAAACACGCAACTCGAGGAGCGCAAGAGAGGGACCACGGGTACCCCACAGGGTTCCGTCATCTCCCCGCTCCTCTTCAATCTGGTCCTCATACCAGTGGCAGAACGCCTACAACGAATCCCAGAAGTCCGACATACAATTTATGCGGACGACATCACCATCTGGATGGCTGGGGGCACCAACGGACACATAGAAGAGTCACTACAACGGGCGATAGACGAGGTCGAGGCCGGACTCGCAGACACCGGGCTCCGGTGCTCGCCGCAAAAGTCTGAGCTTCTAATACTCACACCGCCCGGCCCACGAAGAAAGAAAGCCGCCGAGGACGCTTCCCACATCGCCCTCCACGCGCACGACGGCACACGAATACCACACGTCCAGAGCATAAGAGTTCTCGGGTACCACGTTGACGAAGGACGAAGCACCAACCGTACGGCCCTGAGCAGGCTATTGACTAGCATAGACAACGCCGCTCGACTGGTGCGCCGAATACCCACAAGAAACGAAGGCATGCGCGAAGCCAACCTTCTCCGCTTACTACAATTGTTCGTCGTTGGTCAGATCTCCTATACCGGCCCCTTCCACACGTGGTTGGCGCAGGAGCGAGACAAGATCAATGCTGCTATACGCAAAGCCTACAAAGTCGCCCTCGGACTACTACAGTGCACCAGCAACAGGGCGCTCGAAGCCCTGGGAGTCCACAATACCCTGGACGAAATATGCGAAGCGCAGAGAACTGCACAAATCGCACGCCTCCGGGAAACGCCGACCGGAAGAGAGATACTACACAGGACCGGACACTACCACAGCACGAACCGCGCCGCCACAACAGCTCCGCGGGAAAGGCAGGATGTGGAAGGCGGGGCTGACGCCGCCAGACCACGCGAACGACTACCACGATCGCTGTGCGAACAGATAGTCGTCACACCCTTACCTCGTAACACGCATCCAGAGAGGAACAGGGAAAGGCGAACGGCGAGAGCTAGGACGCTGGCAGAAACATACAGCACCGACAACACTGCGGTGTACGTCGACGCGGCCCGCTACCTGCGCCGACCCCGAACCTACGTTGCGACCGTCATTCGAGCCACGGACGGTACCACTATGAGTGCGGCGAGCTTCGCAGCGGACAACGCTACACAAGCGGAAGAGGCGGCGATCGCGCTAGCCCTGAGGAGTGCTCCAACAATCACCACCATATTAAGCGACTCCAAGTCAGCTATAGTCAACTACAGCAAAGGCAGCGTGGGTCCTCCGGCCCACCGCCTCCTTCACCCACTACCCGACCCGAAGACCAACACTACACACCTCAGGTGGTTTCCTGCCCACGTCGGCCTCATACCCGGCGGAGTGGCCAACCGGAACGAGAGGGCGGACGCCGTCGCGCGCGAGCTTACACACCGCGCGGCGCCCCCCCGCCTCTCGAACACGGCGCGGGCCGCAGGGTATGACGGTGAAGGCGACGAGGAGCAAGGAAACGACAACGAGGAGAACGAAGAGGAAGAAGACTACGAACCACTACTGGAGTACGGGGAAATACTCCGGTACTACAAAGAGCAAAGAAGGACACAACCCCCACCTCATCCCGGACTCAACCGGCACGAGCAGGTGTTACTCCGACAACTACAAACAAGAACTGTGATTACACCGGCTCTGGCGCGCTACGTGTGCCCAGGACGCTTCAAAGACTACATGTGTAGTGAGTGCGCGAGTGAACCCGCTACCCTGTCCCACATCCTGCAAGCCCACCACCACCACCGAGACGAACAGGGTGGCGGACGAGTGAATACCGGTGCAGTGCGCGATCCCCGGTACTGTGACACCCCAAACGCGGACACCGCTGACGCGTGCGCAAACGCGGAGTGCGCGAGTGATACGTGTGAGAACACTACGAGTGCGAACACTACCCCGACCGACATCCCACCAGATGTAGTGACAATGATCACATCGCCGAACTGCGCGCAGCAGAGGCAAGCCATCCAGCGGCTCGAGGAAGCCCTGGCTCGGCAAGAGCGAACGGAGCACTCTGACGCCGGCGCGACTCACTACCGTGCTCATCCAAGGGTACGGGGGAGAGGCTGCGTGGCTGGAGGAAGCTTAGTAGCTCGAGCCGGGCCACTGGCCCAATACCCCTCGAGGCCTTAACCAAGGCAGGAATGGGAAGAGGACACCGGCTACTTCACAGGGTCTCCTGATTCCCCATCCCCACGCAGGATCGTGCAATAAAGTCTTTCTCTCTCTCTCTCTCTCTCTGGTAATATAGAGTATATATTGTACAACCAGTTTGCCCTTTTATTTAGTTTTGGCATTTCAAGTAGCTTAGGTGACTATTTGTTGTATTGCGCTCGTGCAGTAAGCGTCCCCCGAGTTTCCACAATAGCTGACGTCTAGCAATTGCATTTCGTAGACGGAAAAACGTTCGCAGATGCGTAGTCGTGCTGCTGACCGCTGTGCTTGTTCGCCCAGCGCAAAAAAGTGCTTCCCGCACCCTAGTTTTACGCTGTACGGTAAAAATATCAGTTGATTTTATTTCCTTAGTACCTATATTGACTTCGCTGACTCTTCTCCCGCCTTCAAGAGGACTTATATTTTCCTACTGGCGTACCAGTCACCGAAGCGTCTCACGTGCGCTTGTGCAGCGCTTGTGTGAAGCGACCTTGACTTGGAGCTAGATACAGTGTACAAACTAACCAAGTAAAGAAAGGCAGATTCTTCCATTCACAAACGTGTCCTGGCTTCGTTTCAACTGAGCGAACGAATTGCGACGACCCGTCGGCGGCCGGCGGACGAAACGCTGGGCCGACTGACTCTGTCTGAAGGCCGGGGAGCCGTGCAGTAACGCAGCCAATTGCCAGCTCATCCCCTCCTGACGTCACACGAAAACGCCACAGAAAGTGGGCGAGCGTAAAGAGAGGAGGACCGCATTTTCGAATTAGTTTTTCTACTAAATAAAATCGCGTAAACGCACCCATGGTGGTCGAAACATGGCCTGGGGACTCCGGACTACAATTTGCGCAAGTAATCCCGCAATGTTTACATATCACTTCAGTGTCCCTTTAACTGGAATGCCTGTGAGCGTTTCGTGTGCTGGCACGGATCGCTCACCATTCCGCACATAGCGCGCGCTGCACAGCAGCCATCAGAGAGCACAATTGAGCGCTGTAGCGAATTGAAGTGGGGCGGAACGAGTGTCCCCATTTTCTTCCAATTCCATTCTGGGGGAAGACAACTTGCCTAAATTCCATTCCCTTCAATGAACCTGTCATGTGGTAAGACGAGCTCATACCCAAAGAGGGATTGGCCCCAGAAGAAGATGTTGGAAGAAAAGATGAAGAGAAAGAAGAATCAGCATACGGGATGGCGAGCAGGATTTTGAAGGGACCAATGAAGAAGAAACACAGGGTAATCGATGAGGAGGAGGACGAAGTGGTGTGGACAGAGTGGAAGAAGGTCTTGGGAGGAACGGTGGCAAGTTCGGGCCCTGCCCCACAACGCACCAGCGGCATCGCACCGTTTGGCAGCGGGCAGCTCGGGACCACCCATTACCAGCAGCTTCACACTGCTGGCATCCGGCTGAGCCGCGTTGCTCAGAGAGAGAGAAATAACATTTATTTACACATCCGGCGTGTGGGAAGTCCCCGGCCTCGCAGGGCGCGGATGTTCCCTGTCTAAAGACTACGGCTATTAAGTCCAATAGTCCTAGGGCCTAGACCTCGAGGATGTTGTACTTCAGCTAGGCGACAGATACTCGAGCTCTTCCGCACCCGTTGGCCGGGGCGTCGGTTCCCTTTCTCCGTTGCTTCGCCAAAGCCTCCTCGAGCCGCTGGATAGCCCTTCTTTGCGTCTTCGGGTCTTCGGAGCGTATCCACGCACCCACCTCTTCGGGATATGTGGCGTCCTGGCACTGCCCGTTCCCGTTGTTCATGGCACTGTTACACCCACCCCACATGATGTGGCGGAGAGTAGCTAGTTCACGTTCGCACACACTGCACTTGGCGTTCACGAACATGTCGGGGCACACGTGCCGGGCCAGAGCCGGCGTCAGCACGCACTCAGTCTGCAACTGTCGGAGCTTCACTGCCTCCGCGCGCGAGAGTTCTCGACGAAGCCGTGCCATCGCACCGCGGTCATCTGGACCACCGACGACCAGCACGGGCCATCGCGACGTGCTGCGACGTTCGGCAACGCGGAAGCCTACCCACTGGGCCACGTCATCGGCATCGCACCTGTTGCATCGTGGTACCAGCGGTAGGATGTGTTTGAATTTGGCATAGACAGTTAATGTGCTATAGTGACTTTAGGAGTAGATTTTTGATAGTGTGAGTTTGTGCTTGTTCTTTTGTGTATAGTGTGATATGCATGTGAGTTTGTTATGATCGCGTTCGTTTGAGGTTTTGGTGTTGTAAATATATTGTGTTGCAATCGAATGCTTCAAATCGAGCCTCATTTCTCTGCCGCGTGAAACGCGTGACAACATTTGGCGAGCCTGCCAGGATTTATCCTTGGCCCAACCACACGTCTCACCCGGTGGAGAGATGGATCTCTAGAAGATTTTAAGCTTAGCAGGTACATTAGGTATGGCCAAGGAGGAGGCACACAGCTTGTACGAACGGGACAATACGAGGTTACGAGAGATAGCACAAGAAGATGAAAGGAAAGCCGCGCGGGATAAGGAGATTTTGGAACTTAAGATATGCCTAGCAGAGACTGAGCGAAACAGTGTGGTAGAACACGATTGGTCGTCTAGCGGAGGGGAACCGTCACGGTCAACAAAAATCTGTCCTCGCAAACTAATGGCGCCATTTGATGAAAAAAGGGATGATTTAGACGAATACCTAGAGCGCTTTGAACGGATAGCGACGGGTCAAGGTTGGGACAGCAGTGAGTGGGCCACGGAGTGGGCCACGGGTGTAAGGAGGCGAGTTGCGCATGCGCATTGAGCGTCTGGACGGCGCCGCCACAAACGACGCAGGACAAGGCGAGCCCAAGAAATGCTCCGCATTTAAAATCTACTCCTAAAGTCACTATAACACATTAACTGTCCATGCCAAATTCAAACACATCCTACCGCTGGTACCACGATGAACCAAGTGCGATGCCGATGACGTGGCCCAGTGGGTAGGCTTCCGCGTTGCCGAACGTCGCAGCACGTCGCGATGGCCCGTGCTGGTCGTCGGTGGTCCAGATGACCGCGGTGCGATGGCACGGCTTCGTTGAGCAACGCGGCTCAGCCGGATGCCAGCAGTGTGAAGCTGCTGGTAATAGGTGTTTCCGAGCTGCCCGCTGCCAAACGGTGCGATGCCGCTGGTGCATTGTGGGGCACGGCCCGAACTTGCCACCGTTCCTCCCAAGACCTCCTTCCACTCTGTCCACTCCACTTTGTCCTCCTCCTCTTCACCTCGTATTCTACCGTGTGATGCTCCCATTTGCTGGACAAGCTACCTCCTCCTCCTCTTCGATTACCCTGTGTTTCTTTTCCATTGGTCACTTCAAAATCCTGCTCGCCATCCCGTATGCTGATTCTTCTTTCTCTTCATCGTTTCTTCCAACATCTTCTTCTGGGGCCAGTCCCCCTTTGGGTATGTGCTCGTCTTACCACATGACAGGACCTTTTTTCAGTAGCGTAGCCCTCTTGCGACCCGCACCCCCCTTGGGGATCAACACGCCCCCTTTTTTTCGCCTGCCGTGCGCAGCGCAACGCATCATTTTGGTGGCAGAGAAATTTTTCGATGGAAGCCGTAGCGCCTACCTGTCGGCTGCTTTCAGGGCTCAAAAAACGGAGCAGCACTTAGCTGGCTCGGTGTTCACCACTGGCTAATTCAATATGGCGTGATTTTGTTTACAGTTTGCCCCAAATAATGGCGGATCAGTCGCTGTGAGCGAGAGTAGCGCATGCGCACAGCGCTACTGGAGAAAGGTCCATTCCTCTGAATACGAAAACTTCACTCATTTGCACAACGGGAATGACCGGGATGTACAAATTCATTCCTGCAATTCCTCAACGTAGGAAATGCACCTTGATAGCTTTATCAAGACACCGATGAGCGCACCATAACGACGATGTTATCAGATGCGTTAGAACTGAAAAAAAAATTCAGGGAAGCTTGCACTCAACCGCAAGTCTTGAATGGCGAAGCTTTTGTTGATGATCATTTACGTTTAAAGTTCAGTTTTAGTACATCGTTGTGGTGCCGTGGTTGACGTCGGCCGCATGGCATTCCAAAGACCTTATGTTGAGCAAGGTTAGAGTGAGTTCGGCGCATTGGTCGACGTGTTCGTACGCCACTCTGGAAGCGTGACTCTCAAGCGAATGCTTTGCCCGCCGAGTCTCTCGAAGCGGGACCTCTTCCTCTGCCATGCGAACTATCTGCGGCCGGGCCATGTGGAGTCGATGATCACCTTCAGCAGCTTCTACACTGGAAGTCGCGGCTCTTCTGCCGGGCAGAGCGCATGCGCACGACGACAAACGACGAACGAACGGGGGGTGAACGCTATGAGGTGTCTTTCTCGTTCCGAGCAAGTGTTGCCACAATACGGCGAACGCTGTTGTTTTTTTTTTTCGTTGCCTGGCCTATTTCCCCAACTTGGGAACGCTTGGCTCGACCAGGACTCTCGCTTGAGGAATGTACGCTCGAAGCACGCGGCGAACACGGGAGTTTTTTTTTTTGTCAATATTGGCCAGTCTCAGTAAGTAAGTATGCTTAACTTGACGAACGTGCGCTCCTGGCACGGTTGCAAGAGGCCTCGTCATTTTTTGGTATTTTAAAACTGCGGACACCATACACACATGTTTTCCTCAACAGCTTCGCTGTCAAAATACCCAAAACTCGTCACCAAGGTCGATGGATGCCTGCATGCTGTATACCCCTCTGGGGTCCTTAACAGTTTAATAAATGATGATGCTCGGCGATCGTGCTTCAGTGCACTCAACCACGAAGCTCATGCGAATAAATGAACAGTATGAAATGCGCGTCTGTCACGCCGAAACTGGAACCGAAAACAGTTAATTGGGAACTACGTTGACGCAGCAAAACAAAGCAGTTACCTCTCCCTCCTCCTCCCACCCCATAGCTTTCTCTCCATTGCCACAGAAAGTTGTCCCCGAGTATAGTATTGGCATGGTGGGACTTGTCTGCAAGATATCTACGTGACGTGCAAGCGGAACACCAGATTTATAGCGGCACAGCCCATTCTATTCACCGTGGCTTGCGCAGGGAAGACCGGGGATGGGCGATAGCTTTTTTAACTCAAATAAGAGAGAGCTTTGGTTACATCGCTTGTAGCATAATTGACTTGACCTCGCCTCCAAGATCGTTGCGTAAGACACAGGCGTTATCACTGCCAGAATTTGTCAAATAGGGTCAAAACGAAACACAACCAACAATATTCGTTGGTAACCTAGGTTAGTATACCGATCTCTTGCACGCCAGGAGTCGGCTGTTTTGTGGCCGACAGGATGAGTGTTGGGCTTCTGTTTTTGAAGGTCTATGGTCTTGCTAAAACCCCGCTTTTTTGCGGTAAGGATGTCATTAGCTTTTCTTTACCGGGATAAACAAAGGCTATCGCGGTACATTGCTTTTTAATCTACAAGTGACGTTCGACTTTAACCTCAGTAGCGAGGCTGCGCTGAAATTAGTTCTGCTTACGCTTATGAAGCAGTCCGTACATAATATCAAGGTAGGGCACCAACGAGCAAGGAAATAAATTGTTCTAGGTGCGTTTTCGTTTATCAAGCTCCCCTAAATTGTTCAGATTTGACAGTGATAACTTGAAACACTCTTTGCAGCATTTCAAAATCGGCCCGCAAGCTATCGTAGCAATAAAGAAAGTGTGGCAAGTGTATTTTTTATAACAAATCTAAGGTCCTCATAACTGCCCTTAAATAATCGAAAGTAACTGCTCATAAACGGTCAAAAATAACTGTCAACGGGGGGCAGAGTTCATACAAACGTGCCCGCCAATACACGTCAGAGCAGCGGCTCACGCGTGACTTCGCCTCTCTCATGCGGTTACTCGCCTTCTCCTGCGTGTCAGTGCGGCGCTGCCGGGCGACGCCGACGCTCGCATGGCGCGTGATTTCACGTCTATATGGTTAGGGCTTTAGCATCGCATTTGTGCTAGCGTGAAAAAAAGAAAAAAAGAAATGTCAGAAGTGGGATTCGATCCCACGCCCGGAAGACCGGACTGCGACCTGAACGCAGCGCCTTGGACCGCTCGGCCATCCTGACAGGACGTCCTAGCACGCTGGCACGCTGACAGGTACGCTGAGTTCAGCTACCTTGACCTCTTCCGCGTTTATATGAAACCCGATCAAGTAATCGAAGTGAAGGAATCGGAGCGGTTCCCGGAAAAGGAGCTGGCGTATTTTCACGAATCTCCCGCGAATTCCTTTTTTTATTTTTTTTTTGCTGAAAGGTAGCCTTAAAATTTGTGTGCGCGTTACAATCGGGCTCAAAACCGAAATAGGCTTTAAGGCGCCCAGTAGCATGGCCCTAAACATGAAGTCCCCAGATAATTCAACTCAGTCCAATAAAAACAATCCGTCAAGCCCACGTGACTCAATTCCGGCGCACTGATCCCTCAATCGTGTACCTTGGTCAGCTGTTGCATATTTTTCTGCTGCTGCAATGAGCCCGTCATGCCTAGAATTAGGATGGTCAAGGAACTTCTAATTGCAAACAGGTTCAATATTCCCAGCTATACTTTTATTTCCAGTAGGAGCTGGTCACGTTTATGAAGCAGAAGTCATATTTCACTCCCAAATTTGAATTCGCCAAATAAAATCGCGTACTTACAGGTACTTGGTGTCACATCTTCTGCATCTGCGTGGTAGAGGAGGTGTCAAATTACTTTTTCGAATTTTCCTGCGCGAACTTACCCGCACCTTACAGTTGGGGGCGCACTAGAATCGTGCAAATACGGTATTGAGCTCCTCGCGGCCCGCTGACTCAGCCCGAGAAACCAGACAACCAACCCCCTGCCGGCGAGTCGAACGGACTCGCCCCGACGGCTTTTGGACTCACCGCGTCGGTTCATACATGGGTGCGTTTAGTCGAAAAAAAAAAGTTTTTTTGTCAATTCAACTCTCCCTCACAGGGCCAATGCAAACAGAGCTTGAAATAAAAACTTGAAATCTGTTAAATCACCCAACTTAGTTTGCTACTCCAATCAGGCTACCAAAAAAAAAAAAACCTTACGGAATTCAAGCGGTGCAAGAATGGAGTGAATTCCGCACATCTTTTCACATCTTATTAATAATCTGCGCCCAGAGAAACATGAACAGGCTGCATTTTATTCATGGCGTTGAACATGGACTGTGCCAACGGAGACAAAATCGTGCTGAGCGCCGCAAAATATCATCGGTCAAATACACCGTCTCTCTGACGTCGTTCGGGGGGTTCTGTCGTTCCCCCTTCAGTTCCTAGAGCGCAGCTCGGGAGGCCCACTGCAGTTCTACGTAGACTCGGAATGTGATCTCGTGCCGCACTCAAAGAACCTAAGTGGGAAAGTCAGAACCCCCAGAACGAGGAAGGAGAGACGGTGTATTTGAGCCATGACGTTTTGCGGCGCTGCGCACGATTTTGACTCTGTTGGGATCTAGGAGAACTCGACACAGGGGAACTTGTCCGTACAATTCGCCGATTATATATGTACGAGCTCGCAAAGAAGCTTGAAAAGATAACGTCAAAAGTAGCAAAAATGTTTTTGGGAAAAAATGGTGCAATAACAAAGAAAACGAAAGCACAGATTGGACCAAATAGTCGACCCCTGACTGAGCAAAAAGTGTGACAGAAGGTTTTTAAAAGAGAACAAAAATAAAAAAACACGGAGGTGAAGGTAAAGTTAAAACTGAAAGGCCAACACCAGCCAATTTCTGCAAAAGAGAAAAAGAAAAGAAACCATGTTCGGAAAATACGACGAGGTCAACGTGACCACCCATGCTGGTTGGCGCCACCAGACTCCCAAACCCCTTCGAAAAAACAGGAAGAGGAAGTGCCTACGAATTATTTAAGAACGAAAAGATTGGCGCCACCACTTTCCCTACAGTACTGGTTCACCTAGAAGCAGATGCCCCCTTCGACCAGGTCCCCTATGCCCAGTTTTCATATGAAGAGTTGGCTTCGACAAGTGGGCTTGTTCCCTTTCTGCCGTAAGGCAGTATTTATTTATTTATTTATTTATATCACAACATCAGTCCAGAGGGCGTTGTTAAAATCTGAAAATGGAATAATCAATCTCGCACTCAGGCGAATATATTCAAGCATAAAAAAATATAAACCTATATTTATGAAACACTGCAGCCAAGAGCGTTCAACACGATCGAACAACAAAGACAAAGAAAAAAAAGAGCAGATGGGAACAGGCGAGAGCAGAAAGAACGGACATCGTATAAAATCAGACAAAGGGGTAATAAAAATTGCAATAAGCAGGGGTGCGCAATAGTAATAAAATATATATAAAAACAGATAAACAGGAACAAATGGACCTTTTCCACCTCCCGGATGCCAGGGACACGGCGTCAAGCTAGCTTAACCACCATACTTCAGTGGAATTGTAGAGGCATCAAACAAAAAAGAGCAGCTCTCCATCAATTCATCTGCACCCTCGACCAAAAACCAGTTGTTATAGCCGTTCAAGAGGCCAACACGTGCATAACATTACCTGGGTACATATCGTATGGATCAATCGACACCTAACCAACTTTAACCTTTGTCAATAAGGCCGCATCAGCCGTTCATCATATCACACCACAGCACGGATGTAACCACACCCTCCTGGAGCTTCTGTCCCCGTCCACCAGAGCCAAGTCCAGCGTATTTATACTCAACATATATTGTCGTCCTACCCAAAAGTCACCCGACATTAAAGCCACGATCAATGATGCCATCAAAATCGCCAGAAATAGACCTCTTTTTATCTTAGGAGATTTCAATGCCGCTCATCCTAACTGGGGTTACCACTACAAAAACCAGCGGGGCTCCATTCTGGCCAATGTTATCGACGACCTTAATCTACTGCTGCTCAACCAACCCAATTCACCAACCCGCACTGGTACAAGCGTCACGAGGGATACTACCCCGGATCTTTCATTTCTTTTGGGCTCCCTAGACGTCTCCTGGTTTCTCCCGCAGGAAAACCTTGGATCTGATCACGAGCTTATACTAATAACAATTAAAAACCACATGTATAATGCTCAGCTGGGGGTGGCACGCCTTACCAACTGGGAAGCCTTCAGAAAAGCAAATTCTTCCAAACCTATTGACCCCAGTCAGCCCCTATCAGCATGGATTGATGATTTACTTCAAACTGTTCACTCAACAACCAAAACCGTGGCTATCACCTACCACACCCCTGATGTCGACCCGAAACTCTTGAGGCTTTGGGAGGCACGACGGAGCCTCACCAAGCGCTGGA
This sequence comes from Haemaphysalis longicornis, assembly GCF_048455015.1. Classification (NCBI taxonomy): domain Eukaryota; kingdom Metazoa; phylum Arthropoda; class Arachnida; order Ixodida; family Ixodidae; genus Haemaphysalis; species Haemaphysalis longicornis. Next base: position 115,448,714 of record NW_027526445.1, read on the forward strand.
AGCGACAGCGGCACAACCGCAAACTGCGTCTCCGAATCGCTCTTCTAAATCAACAAGCAACAGAGTACGCCAACCACCTTTCCAAAGAAAATTGGTTACAGCTGTGTGACAGCCTCCAAGGTACTCTGACAACCAAAAGAACTTGGCACCTGCTCCGGCATCTCATCGACCCCCAAACCAATAGGAGCGCTGCTCATCGAGCATTGACCCAAACTCTTCATTCTTTCAATGGCTCTTCTGAAGCACTCATGCGTTCCTTGGAAAATAAATACCTCCACACAGCCAGAACTTTCACTCCCCCTCCCTACACAGGCCAGCCAAATCCGGACCTTGATCGAGATTTTCAATTTTATGAACTCCGAACATCTCTTTCCGAATGCAACAAAAACAGCACCCCGGGCCCGGATCATGTTACCTATCGTCTTTTAGCCAACTTGGATGACGCCTCAATGGAACAACTTCTGCAGCATATTAACGCCCATTGGAAATCTGGAAAACTTCCCCCACAATGGAAAACAGCAGAGATCCGCTTTATCCCGAAGCCTAACAAGTCCCCCCATCTGGACAACCTTCGTCCTATTTCTTTAACATCTTGTGTGGGTAAATTAGTGGAGCGCATGTTACTCCGACGTCTACAACCCTACCTAGAAGCCAAGGATCTCATCCCAAATACAATGTATGGTTTTCGAAAACATCTGTGCACTCAAGACATCCTTCTTCGCATAAAGGAAGAAATTCTTATACCAGCCTCCCGAAATTCACCTCGTGCAATTCTTGCATTGGACTTAAAGGGAGCCTTCGATAACGTCTCTCATTCTGCCATCCTCTCCCGTCTCAACGAAACAGGCTGCGGCTTGCGTACCTACTCCTACATTGCCGATTTTCTCACCCACCGACAGGCGATCCTCAAAGCAGGCGATGTGAAATCTGATCCCATCACTCTAGGAGATCGAGGCACTCCTCAAGGTTCTGTTCTTTCACCTTTGCTTTTTAATATCGCTCTCCTAGACCTCCCTCGTCAGCTTAAAGCCATCCCCCGTGTTCATCACGCACTGTATGCGGATGATATTACCATTTGGACTGACACGGGTTCTTTAGGTGAAATTCAAGATACCCTTCAAAAAGCCACTGACACTGTAAACCAATATGCCTCATCAATTGGCCTTCGGTGTTCCCCTCAAAAATCTGACCTCATCATTGTACGGAAAAGTCCACCTGCATCCAACAAAGAATCAGTTCAAATTACCCTCGATGGTCAGCTTATACGTCCCAGACCTTCACTCAAGATACTTGGTGTTACAATCCAGGCCAATACACGGAACGATCAGACATTATTCAAGCTCAACACAGTATTCACTCAAATTACCCACATGCTTCGTCGCATCTCCAATCGTCATCGCGGCATGAAGGAGGAAGACCTTCTCCGCCTTATCCGCGCCTTCCTCATATCACGGGTCATCTACATCGCCCCCTACCTCACTTTCAGCAAAAGTGACACGGAAGCCATTGATCGCCTCATCCGCAAAGCTATAAAGAAAGCTCTTAACCTTCCTATGTCCACCGCGACAACTAAACTGCTCCAATTAGGCATTCACAACTCGGTCACGGAACTCATCGAAGGTCATCTTTCCAGTCAACGTCTCCGTCTAACTCAAACACCAACAGGACTGGCACTTTTACAGGAGCTCAAAATGTCAATTCCTCAAACCACAGACAGAAAACCTCTTCCCCATAATTGGCGTCAATCCATTCGTGTCCGCCCTCTTCCCAAAAATATGCATCCCACTTTGCACTCCGGTCGTCGACACGCCCGTAGCCAAGCCCAAGAACGAATCTACGGAAAAAATCCTAACGTTTTGTACACAGATGCCAGCCCTTACTCCAATCCGTCCCATTACTTAGCCGTAGCAACCACTAAAGACAAGATCATCACCTGCGCCTCAATCAAGACCACATCTACCTGGGCCGCGGAAGAATTTGCTGTGGCCCTCGCCATCACTCAAACACCCGCCACAATTCTAATTACTGACTGTCAAGCCGTCTGTCGCAGCTTTTTATCGGGTTACGTGGCCTCAACTACGTGGAAACTCCTGGCTCAACACGCCCCCAACAGGAAGATCGACATTGTGTGGACCCCGGGACACTCCTCACTAACGGGCAATAATTTTGCCCATAGACAAGCCTGCGAACTCTCCTCCCAGGCCTCTGAGGAACCACCAAGTCTCGTTCCCCTGCTCACATTTCAAGACATCACCCAACATTACCGCACATCAAGACAACATTTTCCCCCTCCTCACCCACATCTTACTAAAACAGAAGAAGTAATACTCCGGAGGCTTCAAACAAAAACACCTTTCCTCACCCAACTTGGCTACATCGGAACCCCACCCAATACTCTGCCACATGTAAATTCTGCCCTAACCCATGTAGCCTCATACACATGATCTTGGGGTGCGCACACAACCCAGCCCTCCCTCCTTTACCCACTTCCCTTCCCCTTCCTGAGCTGTGGGAGAACCTGACGACCAGCGCCAGCTTGGATGCACAGCAACTCCTGGTGTCCAGGGCTGAGACAGCAAGGTCGTCCCATGGTCTCCTGGACTGAGGAGCCACTCCCACATCACCTGGCTCACAATAAAGTTTTTCCTCCTCCTCCTCCTCCTCCACTACCAGTCCCGGTAGCCCCCCCCCCCCCCTCCCTCTCCAAAAATTTTCAGAGAACTCTCGCACAAAATATTCTCCTCCTGCAGCCCCTCCCGCACCCACCTGTCCCCGTCCCATTCACATGAATGTCGTGGTAGCAGGTCCACGTGCCGGTCACTAATCTGCAGTGCTGAAAGCGCCCATTTTTCTTTACTTTTCATTTTCCCTGCTCCCCCGCTGTTTGCCTAGTGATCGCAGCGTGGGCGGGAATGAGCCCACTCGTCACAAGCCCGCTCGTCACCGGAGAACTCGTCGTAGGCCAACTCGTCACACCGGCCTTTTGGTACAGTGCCATCTCGAGATAGGAACTCTCGTGCAAGGCGCCTTTTCGTCGCATGGATTTCGTTACACCGCGGCCGTGCGAACAAAAGCCTACAAGCCCTGACCGGAAATTGGAGTTTAAAGCCGGTCTGAGGCTGGTATATACAATGGTAAATTCGTTGGGGCTGTTTAGGAGGGCGTATGGAGGTCTGTGTGACCAGCAGCTGTGTATAAAGAGCCGTGTTTTTCTGCTTTGGAAAAACTGGGGGGGGGGGAGATGAAGAAGTCGGCGGGACCTGCACTTTTTCAAGTGCTGATCGTCGGGGCTGTTGAGGTGGTGTAAGACTGTATTTTCGCGCGTATAGCCTGCCCTTGCAGACAACTCGCACTCCCAGTTTCAGTCAGCTAATAAAAAAAAAATAAGAATTGGCGAAGCTTGCACTGACTCGAGCAAGGCTTGAACCATAGCTAAGCTGGAGGATTTCTTTCTATGTAAACACTGAAGAACACACCACCAGGCATTGCATTAGGTTTGAAATTGTTTATTTGTTGATTTGATTGATTGTGCGGGTTTAACGCGCCGACGCTGCACAGGTGATGAGGCGCGGCGTAGTGGAGGGCTCCGAATTCATTTTGACGACCACCTGGTGATCTTTAATGTGCGTGCGCCGAAATCTCCAACACACCGGCGTCTTTGCTTTTCGCATCCATCAGAAAAGTGGTCACCGCGGCCCTGAATCGAACCCGCTTCCTTGGGCTCTACAGCACAACGTCATATTCACTGCACCACCACGGCGGGTAATTATTTGTTAACATGTTCCGTTGTCGCTTTTCGTGGTGGTAGTAGTAGTCATCGTCGGACAGCACCCGCCACGGCTCGCACGCAAATACCAAGATGTCAACGATCGCATCGCAAGAATCCCGGCTGATCGCGACAGCGGAGCCCCACTCAGCACGCTTTGGAATATTGCCCGCAACATACGCTTCTGAACTGAGGCAGTGAACAACGTCGGAACCCAGCGTTGAGGACACCTACACAACGAGAACGCGAGACAACAGTGCAATAAGCATTTTTATATTTCATGCACACCTGTTCACTGCGTCATTTATAACAGTTTGTTTTCTTTTTCTGAGTGCCATTTAATACAAATTTGCATGCAATTATCATTTTGATATAATTAACTCAATATGACGGCATACTCACTAACTTCCAACGTCAAAAACTTTGAAAGAATACTCGCTCGCCTACATCATTTTTAAATCGGAAACATCGCTTTAACGGCAAAAAACAAGCTCGTAATGCGAGTTTTCCGCGTGACGAATATTCCGGTGAACCGAGAATTCCTCGTACGAAATGCCCTGTAACGAGTTCGCCTTCTTGACCAGTTTACCTGTGACGAGTTGGCCTATGGCGAGTGGACTTGTGACGAGAGGGCCTAGACCTGCGTTTGAGCTCGGTATAGGACACGGTACTACTGTTGCTGCTGCCCGCACAAATGCTTCCTCACAACAGCGCTGCGACTGCGCTGACTTTGCAGCCTGTGCACCACGACGAACTTGTACTCACTCATAAGTCCACGAGTAGGCTGTGGTCAATTGGACCTTTTTCTAGCAGCGTAGCCTACTACGGCGAACGCCGAAACCACGCTTGGGGGCTTATATAAGAACACGACCCCCTATTTTTGCGCTTGCCCTGCGCAGATGGGGAAGCCGTTTAAGGCGCCATGCATGGTTTTGGTGGCACGGAAATTTTTTGGTGGCAGGTGATGTTCTTGCTCTTTCGAGACTGACGTTTCGTTTGATTCGGCCACCCTGTTGATGATGATGGTTAGAGTTTTTTGGCGCAAGGCCAGCTGGGGCAAAGAGCGCCAAACAAAAGTATCTAAAAGACAATACAATAGTGGCTACTAAATCCAAAATAACAATAAAATCAATTAACGGCAATGGTGATGGCTGGTGTATAGGGCCAGATTTGATTATGCGTGATAGGAAATGAGGTTTAAAAACTTCACGTCTGACAAGTACTCAAACACACGTTTCACAGAAAACATGGCATCGTCACCCAGAAACAGCGATGGATGTAGGGGAATATGTTGCCTCTAGAGTTCTCTGAAGTGTTTGTGTCGTGTTGTGTGAAGTGCCTTGCATGTGATTAGTATGTGCACCACGGATAGGGCCTCTCCTCACCTGCTGCACTGGGGTCTAGAAGATCCCGTCAGCAGATACGAGTGCGTCGCATGGGTGTGCCCTATCCGCAGCCTACCCAAGGCGACTTCCGTGTGTCTGTTGTGTGAGTCAGCTGTGTGCCGTCCCAAGTGTGGCTTTATTACATGTAGTTTGTTGTCTGTCTGTTCATCCCAGTGTGTTTGCCATGTTCTGCGCAGGTGTTGTCTTATGTGTGGCTTGAGGTCTGTGTAGGGTATCGTTGTAATGTCTACAGTGTTCCTGAGTGCAGCAGCAGCGGCCCTCTCGTCTGCCAACTCGTTCCCAGTGATCCCTGCGTGTCCTGGGACCCATCAGAGGAGCAGATGATGCTTTTGGGCATACACTGACATAATAGTGTTGAATACAAGATTAACTATGTGGTTTTTGGAGGGCTTGTGCGATGCCAGTGCGCGAACAACACTCAAAGAATCTGCATAGATGATGGAATTGGGAATCTGGTTCTCAAGAATGTGTCGTACGATAAGTAAAATTCCATACGCTTCTGCTGAGAAAATTGTTGTGTGCACGCTCATGGTTCTGGCTGCATTGAAATTCGGACCATGAGCAGCGCACGACACCATAGTGGAGGTTTTAAAAGCGTCACTGTAGAATTCTGCACGTGGCTATTTAAACTGCAAAGAAAGAAAGTGCTGCCGTATTGCAGCTCGCGGTAACCGATTTTTGTCAAGTTTCATAAAAGAAAGGTCGGAGGACACAGGACGAACTTTCCAAGGAGGTAAAATGTCTGAAAAGGATGATCTGTACACATCTAAAAACGAAGCGCTCAGATCCGAGACTCGCTCTCTCACTCTAAGTGAAAAGGGCACCGGAACGGATGGGCGATTTACAAAAAGCACAGATGTGGATGTGTCGTTAAAGACAGGATAAAAAGGATGGTTATTCAGCGATGAAATTTTAAAAGCATAAAGTAAGTCCATGTACGTCCGTTGGTTCTCAAGGCTCCACTTATTACACTCGGCATACAGACTCTCGACAGGGCTAGTGCGAAAAGCACCCGACGCAAGCCGTAGCCCCAAGTGTAGCACTGGGTCAAGCATTCGCAACGCTGTTTTAGTCGCCGACCCATATACCACACTGCCATAGTCTAAACGAGACCCAACCAAAGCAGTATAGAGCCGTAGTAGGAGTTCTTTGTCGGAACCATACGATTGGTGGGAGATAACCTTAAGTATATTCATTGTTTTTAGACATTTATGTTTAAGTTCCTTGATGTGTGGAATGAATGTGAGTTTCTGGTCAAACACAACACCTAAGAACTTGTGCTCCTTGTTCACAGGAAGCGACACGCCATTAAGAGTAATGTCTGGGTCCGGATGGACCCCGCGCTTCGTGGAGAACACAACGCAGGAGCTTTTTGCAGGATTCAATTTAAACCCATTCTTGTCTGCCCAGCCGGCAAGCTTCTTGACACCAAGCTGGACTTGACGTTCGCATATTGACATATTACATGATTTAAAAGATATTTGCACGTCGTCTACATACATAGAATAAGAGATTGTTGGTGGCAGTGCCTTTCCAAGAGAGTTCATCTTTACTATAAAGAGAGTGCAACTCAACACGCCACCTTGCGGCACGCCATTTTCTTGGACGTGAACCTTTGAAAGTGCACAACCAGCTCTTACTCTGAACGGTCTCTCCGACAAATAACTTAAAAGGGTGTTCAACATATTACCCGAAACACCGAATGACCTCAGGTCACTAAGGATCCCATAACGCCAAGCGGTGTCGTAGGCCTTCTCGAGATTGAAAAAGACAGTTAAACAGTACTGCTTATGCACGAAGGCATCCTTGATGTATGAGTCAAGTGCAACCAGTTGATCGTTTGTCGATCGCCCCACCCTAAAGCCTGCCTGGCAGCTCTCGAGAAGACCATTGTACTCGAGGAAGTACACGAGCCTGCGATTGATCATCTTCTCGAAGAGCTTGCCCAGGCAGCTCGTCAGGACTATTGGACGGTAACTTGAGGGGGACGACGAGTCCTTTCCCTCCTTCAAGAAAGCCACTACAATGGCCTCCCTCCAAGAGTGTGGAATGTGCCCCGAAAGCCATATTTTATTATATAGATGTAGAAGTGCTTCAAGTGTGTCTGCGTGTAGGTGTTGTATCATTGTGTATGTAATGTTGTCCTGGCCTGGAGCTGAGGGTTTACACGTGCTCAGAGCAGCCCTCAGCTCATGTAGTGAAAACAGGGAGTTGTAAGAAGTCTGTGATTTGTTGTTGTCGTGTTGGGACTTCTTTTCACAAGAGGCTTTATGTTTCAGGAAAGTGTTCGTGTAGTGTGCTGAACTGGACACGTGTTGGAAGTGTTGTGCGAGTGTGTCAGCCTGGTCTTCCAGTGTGTCCCCTGTTGTACTGACCAGGGGCAGGCTGTGTGTCTCTTGTCCTTTGAGTTTGCGTATACGTGTCCATACCTTGCGTGCGTCTGTGTATGAGTTTATAGATGTTATGATTGAGCGCAAACTATCTCTTTTTGCCTCACGGCGCACACGTTTTCCGAATGCCTTGGCCCGTTTGAACAAGAGGAAGTTTCCCGACGTGGAGTACCGACGGAGGATACCCCACGCCTTGTTATGGGCCTCTCGCGCCCGCCTACAGTCCTCATTCCACCACGGCCTCCGCTGGTTGCGCGGGGCACCAGAGCCGTGGGGAATTGACTTTCCGGCGGCGTCGAGGATGTGCGCCGTGAGGAGTTGTGCGGCTTCATCTACGTGTAGGTGTCGTATAGTTGTGTAGTGTAGTTTCGATGTCTCTGTAAATGTGTTCCAGTTAGCTCGTGCTTCATTGAACCTACTATGGGAAGATGAACTGCTTGGGCCTTTACCTATATATGTAAGTGAGGTGGGGAAGTGGTCACTGCCATATGGGTCAGTTCCCACACCCCACTCGAGAAGAGGAAAGAGAACTGCGGAGCCAATAGCCAAGTCAAGACATGAGTATGTGTAGTATCCTATGTTATGATATGTAGGATGTTTATTGTGGATAAGGCATGCTCCTGAAGATGTAAGGAATTTCTCTATCAGGCGACCTCGGGCATCCGTACGAGTAGAGCCCCAAAGACAATTGTGTGCATTAAGGTCGCCTGTTAGGATGTATGGTTCGGATAGCTGGTCGACCAACGCGTCGAAGTCAGAGCTCGAAAGTGCAAGATCAGGAGGAATGTATGTGGAGCTTACCGTTATCAACCTATTAAATATTATTGTTCGAATTGCTACAGCCTCAAGGACAGTGTTCAAAGTGACAGGGTGGCATGCTAAAGATTTCCGGGCGATTATGGCCACACCCCCAGAATAGTGTGTGCAGCCATCCCTGTCCTTTCTGTATACCAGGTAACTATTCAAGAAATTTGTGTGTTTAGAATTCAAATGTGTTTCCTGAACACACATTACACTTGGCTGATAGCATGCAGTATTTCATTTACATCGTCAAGATTTTTAAAGAGGCCTCTGTAGTTCCATTGTACTATGTTCTCTCTTCCCATTATGAAGTGTTCGGAGCTACTGAACTGTGTTGTTTATGTGTCGTCTTTCGGGGCTGTGACTCTCGGCTTTTTTGGCTTGTCGGGAGGCTTTATCGTCCGGACGCGTTCCTTGCGGTGCACCGCAGACAAGAAGGGACCGACGTCCATTTCATCCTCGGATGTCCTCCGAGCGCCTGAGGGATCAGGCTCCTTGGACCGCGAACCCTTTGGGGCGCGCTTTTCCTTGCCCGCAACCACTGAGGGATTCAGGAACGCCTCGGATGGCGCAGGCGGTGCGGTGGGGGTGGGAGCTGCCGCTGGCTCCCCCATGTCCATCTCCTCTACGCCCTCGCCTGTGGTTTGGGACGCTGGAGCGGAAGTGGAGGATGCCGCATCGCTTCCACCAGACGTGGTTGCCCCCACAGCCGCTGCTGGCTCAGCGAGCGGTGCGGAGTCGGGTTGGGCTGCCTGAGGCAACCCAGAGGGGGGGGGGGGGCGGGGGCGGGACCAAGTCCGACACGCGGTACTGGGTCCCCGCAGAAACCAGACGCCGCTACGCCCCCCGGCGAGCTTCGTCGGCGTACCTACCCAGAGGGAAAGAGGCGAACCTCGTTCGCGCCTCTGGGAAGGTGATGTTTTCAGTGACCTTGATTTTAATGATTTTCTTTTCTAATTGAAACTTTTCACAGCGGCGGGACCATGCTGCGTGCGGCCCCTGACAGTTTGCACAGGTGAAGGTAGTAGAGTCACAGTTTTCAATAGGGTGGTCATATGCGGCGCATTTCGCGCAGGTCGTTTTGCCGCGACAAGAAGTTGTAGCGTGCCCGAATCGCTGGCACTTGTAGCAGCGGCGCGGGTTAGGTATGTACGGACGTACACCACACCTAATGAAGCCAGCATTGATGTGCTCAGGAAGTTTTGATTTGTTGAATGTCAAGATTATATGCTTTGTTGGTATTTCCACATTGTCACGACGGATGGTGATTCTCCTGACAGCGGTAACGCCCTGATCCCTCAGGGCTTCCAGAAGGTCGGCCTCTGTTTCACTTAGAAGATCTGGCTCAGATATCACACCCTGCGAGCTGTTGAGGCGGCGGTGGGGTGTGAAAGTGATGTCCAGATCTGCCACGCGGGTTTGGGTCAGGAGATTTGTGGCTTGGTGCTGCGTCTTGACTTCAACTAACACTTCGCCTGTTCGTAGTTTTTTTGCCTCTAAAGATTTGCCAATGATTCCTTCAAGAAACTTTGAGACGAGGAATACAGACTGGGAAGAGAGGGGTTTGGACTTGTCTGTTGATTCAAGGACCAAAAAACGACGATAGTTGTCAGGTTTCGGAATGTTGATGGTTGGTAGGGATGGAAAGGAAACTTCGGTGCGGCCCCTTTTCAGGGACCGATCACGTTTTGAGGGGGTTTTTGATTTATCCATACGGCATAGAAAAAAGCAGGGAGACAGGGGTACTTTCTTCTTTGACCTTACCCTGGTAGTCAAAGAGGTCCCGGAGCTCCCTGCCTGGTAGACAGACAGGGAGCCCGTCGGCCGGAGCTTGACCAAGGCTCCGACGGCCACCGTTTACGGCTTCTACCCTTCACCTTTAAACTCCTCGCCACGGTTGGACACGGCTTATGTATGGGAGCTCGGGGTCCGCGGTGTCGCTGCTCACCGTCACCATGAATACTCAAGGTGCCCCGTGCGGGGTCGGCCACCCTGTTCTCCGCCCGCCTGGCGTTAGCCGCTCGGCCGCCTCCGTTGCAATTAACGCGCAGCCAGGCCAGGCAGGCGTACACCGCATGGGCAGTCGACGACAGCTGAAATCGCAGTTGAACAATTTATTCGCATTCCGTGTGCCAATACGGCGTGTGACGAGAAACACTGATGCCCAATAAAACAAAAATGGACGCCATCCCACCCTGCGAAAGTGGGTGTCTAGAGTAGCTGTTGTAAACCACTACACATGCTGTAGGGGAGGCTATAACTTGTTTCCTGTCCTTTCGGCGGGCTTGTCACTTGCACTCAGCTTCTCTGGCGGAAAATATGGGTCCTGACGCATGCGCTCTGCGTCTTGAGCGAGAAATGCTGTGTCCTGCCTAGCCCGACGCATGCGCTCTCGAATGACGTCAACCCCCCTCCCCTTTCGAGAGAAGCTGTAAATCTGATCTTTAGCGGAGCACATGGGGTAGGGGGGGGGGGGGGGGGGGATGGCCATTTATCACCCGCGCCTTGTCATCCATCTTAAGGTTTCGACGCTTGATTTAATGTTTTTTTACACGAATACTGAGCTCTATGCTGCACGCCTGAATAGCTCGACGCAGGCGCTCGGCGTCTTGGACAAGAACCGCTGGGTCCTGCCTACGTTTTTTGTTTACGACACGAACAGCTTCGCTGTAAAACAAACTTGTCATCAAGCGCAGCACACGCACGGCATAAGTCTTATCCTTCAGCTCAGCTTCACGGCATAGGAACGAGTTTCTCACCTTTCGCTCATGGCACTCAAAAAGACTTCTTTGGGCGATTCATCGTGGTGTTCATGGCGTCCCTTTTTCTCCACCATAATTTCGGACAAAGCCTACCCGAGAAACCTGCCTCTTCGTGAGACGCGCACGTTGGCTTTGGCTTGCAGCAACGGCGACGGCGGCGGGTGGCAGTTATCGCGCATGCGCACCGCCAGTCGACCCGGGTAGAGGAGGAGAGAGAAAAGATGACCGGAGGAAAATGAATGGCTTCATTGAGAGGGAGGCCGTAGTCGTGGTGGGGGACTGGGTCAGCGGAAAAACAACCAATCAAACTTCATCGTTCTTAAAAGTGTTCTGCCAGTACTGCTAAGCGGCTGAAAGGTGGGGTTTAGCGTTGCATTTGTGCTCGCGTGCGAAAATAGAACAATTGTTGTCACAAGTGGGATTCGAACCCACGCCCGGAAGACCAAACTGTGACCTGAAATCAGCCTTGGACCCCTCGGCCATTTTGAACGGATGTGCAAATGCTCTAGATTGCAAGTATTTAACGGCACTGCAACTAGTATAAAATATGATTGTTACAAAATGGGGTTTGGATTTGAACCAAGAAACAAACAAACGAAGACATAAAGAACAAAACGAATGCACGAATCACGCGCTTCCATGGAATATAACTAAAGGGCTTGGAAATCTACACAAAACAACGAATGAGATTCGTCGGGGCGCTGGATATCCCACCGGCAGTAGCCTTACGACAACCAGCGCAGATAAGACGCGTGAAATTCGCTTCTTGAGAAGCAATATCAAATCCACGTTCTGGGATGCGTAAGGAGGCTTAAAGCTGAGAACAGAGAAATAAAATGTATGTAGGGGCAAGATTTCAGAAGGCATGATGTCCGCTTTCTTCACCGGTATTCTGGAGGTCGTGGGTTCGGATCCCACCTGGCGGGTATTTTTTCTCCACTTTCTTTCTTTCTAAATTCTTTATCTGTTTCTATGACCTACCATATCCTCCCCTTTGCTTTCCGAGGTTTTCTTGACTGCCAACCCTTATTTCTGTCTTATTTTCAGCGAGCCCCTCATTTCCTATTCTGATTCGGTACATGCATAGCGAGGGCCTCGGTTCTGGCAGTCTTGGTGCCATAGGGAGCTTAAAGGGACCCAGAAAAGCCTTCTGTAAAAGTTACAAAAGTCCTGTATTGTCACGTAGCACCAATATAGCGATGCAATGCCGTTGGAATTATTGATCTACATTCAGTATTAGCTGCGCCAGAAGCAATTAAATGCACCTCTCCCCACTTGCCGATCGACTCCTCCTCCCCCTCTGCCTCCTTCAAAGCAGCTAGCTACATTCCTGCGCCTAGGCTCGCGTCAATCACTGCGGACCCGCCTTTGCCGCCTTTGCCTCGGGATCGCGCAGGAAGGAGGAAGAGCAGCCGGAAGCCAATGGCAGTGACGCCGCCGGCGGTCGACCTTGCCGGCGATTGGGCGAATCAGGGGGCGCCTTCGCCGTTGCGTCAGCAGCGATCGCCGTTGCGTCACCCGCGGTCGTCGTTGCGTCAGCCGCGGTCGGCTCGCTGCGGCGTCGCGCTCATCGGCTGAGAAAGGCAATCTTCAAAAATTGTTTACAAATTATCTGTACAACGTATGGGGCTCACACTTGGCTCAAAAATCCCCCGTTATGTGTTCTACCACCTGAATGCATTTGATTGCCACCTTCACAAAGCTTTTCGGGGTCCCTTTAAGAGGGTTCAACGCTGGTCGACCACTCTCGACGTGTCGTAGACACTCAGGTCACGGCCCGGGGGTTAAAAAGAAGGTCCCCTTCACCCCGAGAAGTCGGAGTGGCGCTGGCTACCACCCTGAAGCACAGAAAAAATTACATTGACATAAATACCCCAGAAAGTGGAGGGGGAAAATAGCCCCGCCGGTAGCGTAGTGGTTATCGCACCAGACCGGTATTCTGGAGGTCGTGGGTTCGGATCCCACCTGGCGGGGATTTTTTCTGCACTTTCTTTCTTTCTAAATTCTTTATCTGTTTCTGTGACCTACCAGATCCTCCCCTTTGCTTTCCAAGGTTTACTTGACTGCCAACCCTTATTCCTGCCTTATTTTCAATGAGCCCCGCATTTCCTATTCTGATTCGCTATATGTATATATATATATATATATATATATATATATATATATATATATATATATATATATATATATATATATATATGCGTACATATGGGAACACACACACACACAGGACATTCTGTCGTGGGCGCAAACAGGCAGCGGGGGCTTTTCGGTAGAAAAATGAAGACCAGCTCGTATACGACGGCCGTCGAGGGAGAGAGGGAGAGGGGAGCTTATATAGAGTACTATACATGGCCAAGTTTTGCCTCTCCTTTTCATGCGCGGGAGCAGTGGACTGAAGACGATGAGGCGCAACGCGTTCGGGCGCGGCTGTGTTGTTCGCGCTTAGAGGACGGTCGTCGCGACTGCGAAAAGCGCCATACTTAGATGTGATCGCAGCAGTAGTAGAAAGCTCATGTTTGTATAGCTCGCTTGTCGTTGTTGTGAACAAATGCGGCTCGCGGGAGAGAAATATATGACGTGTTTATGACGTGCGGAGAAACGCGGCGCGCTGTGTGGTTCGGGTGTGCTAGCTGTGGCGTTTTTTGACATTTTAAAAACGCGTGGGCCGGAGCTCTTGCATTCTGAGCGTCGTTTGGAATGCCAAAATGCGCGATAATTTTGTAAAGTTCACACTTTAGATGTTTAACGCTCCAAAGCTACATCCAAGCCATGAGGCGCTCCGCAGTGAAAGGCTCCTGATTAATTCTGACCACCGGAGGATAAACAAAGGTGCTCTGCTGTTGTTCCGATGAAAACTTGCCCTCTTTCGTTGTGAAATCGTTAAAACTTAATTCGTGCGAATTACCTGCCGCGGTGGCTCAGTGGCTAAGCCGTTGCGCTGCTGAGCACGAGGTCGCGGCGGCCGCTTTTCTGATGGAGCTGAAAAGGAAAAACGCCCGTGTGTACGAGATTTCGGCGCACATTAAAGATCCCAGGTGGAAAAATTAATCCGGACCCCTCCACTACGGCGCGCGTCATCGCCTGCATTGCGTCCGCGCGTTAAACCCTAAAATCAAATCAATTCGTGCGGATTACTTTCTTTATCTGTACAGGTTGAGTATTCTGCGAATTTTAAACCTATGCTGTTTATAATACATGCGAAATAAATTAATGACTGTGCTTTGGTGCTATTCTGCTGTTATGATTGTGCTATTATGCTTAAACTTGTTTGAAGTTTTTAACACCGCTATTATGGCGTGCATGTTGATGGGATGGCTGGGGCCCCTGTCAGACCACATCCGCCTTTTTTCTCAGCCTCCCCTTGGTTTCACCGAGAAATAAAAATCAAATTGCATGAAATCCAATCAAAACAAAACACACCCGTCCTATCTTGGAGGGTAAGCTCGCCAGTAGACAGCGTCACCTCCCTGAAATCTTCGTGACTTCAGAGAGCTTCTGAGGTCCATATCCCGTTTTAAACGACCTATGATTTCGACGCAGACCGCATACACAGGTACGTTCGTTGTCCTCACGGAACTAGAATATTGTTCTTGTTCCGTGGTTTTCCTGGGCTCGGGTCCCCGATCGGGTCAAGAAAGCAATCCTTTCTTTAATGGTACTTAACCAACATGTTTGGAGACGGACATAGGCTATACTCGGGAACAAGTTAACAACTGGGCAAAGGCTCATGTACGGTATCACTCCGCCTAAGCGACGGACCCGGGTGTCAACAGGTGCGCTCATTTTAAAAGGAGATGGCTATGAATGCGTGATATTGTCTGCCTTTTCTCACGTAGGTTGTTTGCCGTCGCTGCATCAGCATACAAGCATATTAACCCGAAAATATCAAGGAAACAGCTTGTGCCATGTTCAAACTCTTCGCGGTAACGCACTACTTGCCCCGCGCGGAGTAACAACACCTGGATGGGAGGATGAGCCACAGCGGCCACTTCCGTTGCCTTTGTTAAAGGAGCCATGAAGAGAAAATACAACTTCGTGTAATTTGAAAGAACTAGGATTCAGTATCTCACTCAGCTCCATTACAGCCCCAAAAGATGTTTTTTAACGACAAAAAAGCAAGAAGTATATAAAAACTTTCAAATTTTGCGCCACAGTGACGTGTTATGAGCAAGAATGACGTCATACGGGCCAACAATAAAACATAATTTCCAGCGCGTTAACTGCACGTTAGCATTGAAGTGATGCGGTCAAATGGAACTGGAGGCCCCATTACAGACGTCCAGTCATGTGTCGTCGCGACAGGTCAGTTAGGCGGCAGCCAATCGCACAAACAAGGTTCCGTGACGTCATAGAAAAGTTGCGGGAAATTGGCTGGGGGGTCGCGACTGCTTCACACGTTTTCTTCAATATCTCCGTTATTTTTTCGAAGATTGCGATGATATTGGTATCATTGTTATCGGGACTAAGCAGTCTTTCTGATAAACCAAACTTGTATTTTGTCTTCATGGCTCCCTTAAGTGCATTTTTGTTCCGCGTGTGCACAAACGCTGTGCATTAAAGGCAACTTTTCTGGTTATTCTCAGCGGACACAGAGCGTGTACGTCGAATTTTATGAAAAGTTATGAAAATTTTATGAAAATGGGCCGCTAAGAGAACTACAGCAATAGCACAACTTGTATTCACTTTTCGTAGTTAGGAAGTTTGCAGTGAAGTTGCCAAGATTGTGGAACTTCCGTCGGCTTTAAATAGACGGGCTTCTACAGTAGGCAAGGGGATAGCCACATGTTTCTCAGTTAGGACAAAACTTAGCACTTCCAAGTTCCGCTAAGTAATCACATTGCAAGCCATAGTCACCGCCATTAGAAAACGATGAGGGAAATGAATATTTCTACATTGTCTAAACATGTGCGGAATGTGTATTTTATCCAGTTTCGATAGTCGTCCGAATCCATAGGGCGGAATAGCTCCCATTTCTTATGCTCTGATGTTTGTGGCCGCAATA